>NC_052315.1:39456596-39621596 GCF_016432855.1 Salvelinus namaycush
AGCCAGATCCGTCAGTCAGCCATGAGCAGCCAGATCCGTCAGCCAGCCATGAGCAGCCAGATCCGTCAGCCAGCCATGAGCAGCCAGATCCGTCAGCCAGCCATGAGCAGCCAGATCCGTCAGCCAGCCATGAGCCGTCCAGCCAGGATCCTCCAGAGCCGTCCAGCCAGGATCCTCCAGAGCCGTCCAGCCAGGATCCGCCAGAGCCGTCCAGCCAGGATCCGCCAGAGCCGTCCAGCCAGGATCCGCCATTCAGTCCGGTGCTGCCCCTCAGTCCGGTGCTGCCCCTTATCCTGGTGCTGCCCCTTATCCTGGTGCTGCCCCTTATCCTGGTGCTGCCCCTTAGTCCGGTGCTGCCCCTTAGTCCGGTGCTGCCCCTTAGTCCGGTGCTGCCACTTAGTCCGGTGCTGCCACTTAGTCCGGTGCTGCCCCTTAATCCAGTGGGGTTAAGTTGGAGGGTGGTCATTTGGAGGAGGCTACGAAAGTGGGTAGTGACTATGGTGGGGTGGGGACCACGACCAGTGCCAGAGCCGCCACCGTGGACAGACGCCCACCCAGACCCTCCCCTAGACTTTATGCTGGTGCGCCCGGAGTTCGCACCTTAAGGGGGGGGTTATGTCACACCCTGGCCTTAGTTATCTTTGTTTTCATTATTATTTTAGTTAGGTCAGGGTGTGACATGGGGAAGTATGTGTTTTGGTTTGTCTAGGGGTTTGTAGGTTTAATGGGGAAATGTCTTGTCTAGGTGTTTGTATGTCGATGGCTGCCTAGATTGGTTCTCAATTAGAGACAGCTGTGGTTTATTGTCTCTAATTGGGAGCCATATTTAAGGCAGCCATGGGCATCATGTGTTTGTGGGTAATTGTCTATGTTGAACGTTTGTTGCGTGTATGTGCACTTACGTTATTTAGCTTCACGGTCGTTTGTTGTTTTGTTAGTTTGTGTATAGTGTTCGTTTTCGTGTTTTTTTCTCTCTTCCAAAATAAAGAGATGTATTTTGCACACGCTGCGCCTTGGTCCAATCTTTCTCAAGAAGACGATCGTGACAACATGTCTCAGTGGGACAGATGTCTAACAGATAATGAGATGTTGAGATCGTCAAGGCACTGTTGCAACATGACCATAGAAACTGTACGACCAACCATGAAAGGCACCTTGATAAAAGTGTTGCGAGTGCTAAGCAAGGATGTGCAGGTGCACACTAGCAGTAAAGAAACCAACTTGCTGGAACCCATTACTGGGTAGCCTTAATTTACAAACAGAAGTTGGTGACTGTGAGACCAATCTTTGTTAGTTGGGTTGGATGTTCTGAAGCTTGCATAGAGAAAAACATTCCCGAATCAGTTCAGGCAAGATGTAACCCGGTTCTTAGAAACTGAAGCTCCATTTGCAACATTAATGCAATTTGCATTAATAGTCTACAGGCAACATAACTGAAGCTGAAAGCCACAGTTCTTAATTGATATATAACTGTCGATGGCCACCCTGCCATTTGGTTTGTGCTAGGAGACTGGAGAATGCAGAATTATTCAAGATTGAACAGATTTAACACATCAAGTGATTGCAGAAGACATTTAATGACGAAACGAAATACAAATGAAATGAAAATCCCTAGAGTGATGAGAGTTAATGTCAGTACTGAGCTCATAAAGCATGGATGAAAATGAATCACTGAAAACTCAATTGATAAAATGACCTTGATATTGCAAAGCACCACTTGTGGAAATAGGCTACGATTATGCATGTAAGACAACTTTATAATGTCAAATATGAATGACTTTACTTACAGACTTAAGGAAACATATAGTCTCTGATTATTATACGATACCAAACCATGATTGCTAGCGATGGAGTGTCGGCGAGGCCGTTCGACAAGCTGCTCTTGGGTTCCCTGTAGTTCGAGTCCACTCTTACGCAACCATAGTTGTGAGCAGCACAGCAGCAATCGGCCTGTGTAGACCAGTGGACGGGAGTTTTCACGGCCAGGCAGGGCACGACCACGCTGGTGTTATACGGCGTCCAATACATTCAAATACATAAATAGAGAGGAGAGAGCGATAGCAAGGGGAGAGGAAACAGCACAACCCGTGGGCTACACACCTAAAACCAAACAAAGACGGCAAACATGTCCTAGGTCCGCGCTAGATCATATGACATAATACAAAAGACATAGCCCCATGATGAGTGTATAAGATTGCCACCAGTAAGCATTTCATTGAACTGTGAAGCCTACACCACGCCTATCCTGTACATATGACAATACCATTTATGTTATTGATTTCTGCAGGCACGACAGCCGCTACAATTTTAATTTTAATTTTAATTGTATTTTTATTTCACCTTTATTTAACCAGGTAAGCTAGTTAAGATCTCAATTACAACTGCGGCCTGGCCAAGATAAAGCAAAGCAGTGCGACACAAACAACAACACAGAGTTACACATGGAATAAACAAGCGTACAGTCAATAACACAATAGAAAAAATGTAAGTCTATATACAGTGTGTTCAAATGGCGTGAGGAAGTAAGGCAATACATAGGCCATAGTAGCGAAGTAATTACAATTTAGCATATTAACACTGGAGTGATAAATGAGCAGATGATGATGTGCAAGTAGAGATACTGGAGTGCAAAAGAGCAGAAAAGTAAATAAAAACAATATGGGGATGAGGTAGGTAGATTGGGTGGGCTATTTGCAGATGAACTATGTACAGCTGCAGTGATCGGTTAGCTGCTCAGATAGCTGATGTTTAAAGTTAGTGAGGGAAATATGTCTCCAGCTTCAGTGAGTTTTGCAATTCGTTGCAGTCACTGGAAGGAAAGGCGGCCAAAGGAGGTGTTGGCTTTGGGGATGACCAGTGAGATATACCTGCTGGAGCGTGTGCTACGGGTGGGTGTTGTTATCGTGACCAGTGAGCTGAGATAAGGAGGAGCTTTACCTAGCATAGACTTATAGATGACCTGGAGCCAGTGGGTCTGGCGACTAATATGTAGCGAGGGCCAGCCGACTAGAGCATACAGGTCGCAGTGGTGGGTGGTATAAGCGGCGTTGGTAACAAAACGGATGGCACTGTGATAGACTGCATCCAGTTTGCTGAGTAAAGTATTGGAAGCTATTTTGTAGATGACATCACCGAAGTCGAGGATCGGTAGGATAATCAGTTTTACTAGGGTAAGTTTGGCGGCGTGAGTGAAGGATGCTTTGTTGCGAAATAGGAAGCCGATTCTAGATTAATTTTTGGATTGGAGATGCTTAATGTGAGTCTGGAAGGAGAGTTTACAGTCTAACCAGACACCTAGGTATTTGTAGTTGTCCACATATTCTAAGTCAGAACCGTCCAGAGTAGTGATGCTAGTCGGGCGGGCGGGTACGGGAAGCAATCGGTTGAAGAGCATGCGTTTAGTTTTACTAGCATTTAAGAGCTGTTGTAGGCCACGGAAGGAGTGTTGTATGGCATTGAAGCTCGTTTGAAGGTTAGTTAACACAGTGTCCAAAGAAGGGCAAGATGTATACAGAATGGTGTCGTCTGCGTAGAGGTGGATCAGGGAATCACCCACAGCAAGAGCGACATCATTGATTTATACAGAGAAAAGAGTCGGCCCGAGAATTGAACCCTGTGGCACCCCCATAGAGACTGCCAGAGGTCCGGACAGCAGGCCCTCCGATTTGACACACTGAACTCTATCTGAGAAGTAGTAAGTGAACCAGGCGAGGCAGTCATTTGCGAAACCAAGCCTGTTGAGTCTGCCAATAAGAATGCGGTGATTGACAGAGTCGAAAGCCTTGGCCAGGTCGATGAAGACGGCTGCACAGTACTGCCTTTTATCGATGGCGGTTATGATATTGTTTAGTACCTTGAGTGTGGCTGAGGTGCATCCGTGACCAGCTCGGAAACCGGATTACACAGCGGAGAAGGTACGGTGGGATTCGAAATGGTCAGTAATCTGTTTATTAACTTGGCTTTCGAGACTTTAGAGAGACAGGGCAGGATGGATATACGTAGGTCTATAACAGTTTGGGTCTAGAGTGTCACCCCCTTTGATGAGGGGGAAGACCGCGGTAGCTTTCCAATCTTTAGGGATCTCGGACGATACGAAAGAGAGGTTGAACAGACTGGTAATAGGGGTTGCAACAATGGCGGCGGATAGTTTTAGAAATAGAGGGTCCAGATTGTCTAGCCCAGCTGATTTGTACGGGTCCAGGTCTTGCAGCTCTTTCAGAACATCTGCAATCTGGATTTGGGTGAAGGAGAAGCTGGGGAGCCTCGGGCAAGTAGCTGCAGGGGGGGCGGAGCTGTTGGCCGGGGCTGGGGTAGCCAGGAGGAAAGCATGGCCAGCCGTAGAGAAATGCTTATTGAAATTTTCGAGGTGACCGTGTTACCTAGCCTCAGAGCAGTGGGCAGCTGGGAGGAGGTGCTCTTGTTCTCCATGGACTTTACAGTGTCCCAAAAGTTTTTGGAGTTAGAGCTACAGGATTCAAATTTCTGTTTGAAAAAGCTAGCCTTTGCTTTCCTGACTGACTGCGTGTATTGGTTCCTGGCTTCCCTGAACAGTTGCGTATCGCAGGGACTATTCGATGCTATTGCAGTCCGCCACAGGATGTTTTTGTGCTGGTCAAGGGCAGTCAGGTCTGGAGTGAACCAAGGGCTATATCTGTTCCTAGTTCAATTTTTTTTTTGAAAGGGGCATGCTTATTTAAGATGGTGAGAAAATTACTTTTAAAAAACGACCAGGCATCCTCGACTGATGGGGTGAGGTCAATATCCTTCCAGGATACCTGGGCCAGGTCGATTAGAAAGGCCTGCTTGCAGAAGTGTTTTAGGGAGCGTTTGACAGTGATGAGGGGTGGTCGTTTGACAGCGGACCCATAGCGGATGCAGGCAATGAGGCAGTGATTGCTGAGATCCTGATTGAAAACAGCAGAGGTGTATTTGGAAGGCAAGTTGTTCAGGATAATATCTATGAGGGTGCCCATGTTTACGGATTTAGGGTTGTACCTGGTGGGTTCCTTGATGATTTGTGTAAGATTGAGGGCATCTAGCTTAGATTGTAGGACTGCTGGGGTATTAAGCATATCCCAGTTTAGGTCACCTAACAGAACGAACTCTGAAGATAGATGAGGGGCAATCAATTCACATATGGTGTCCAGGGCACAGCTGGGAGCTGAGGTGGGGGGGGGGGGGGGGGGGATAGCAGACGGCAACAGTGAGAGACTTATTTCTGTAGAGATTCATTTTTATAATTAGAAGCTCGAAACTGTTTGGGCATAGACCTGGAAAGTATGACAGAACTTTGCAAGCTATCTCTGCAGTATATTGCAACTCCTCCCCCTTTGGCAGTTGAAGGCTATGTTATAATAACTATGCCTATGCATTGCGTTCAGAACTTAAGAAGGAATTGACAATGAGCAGGCCTAATGCTGAATATTGTCAAATAAATATAGGCTAATCATTAATTATACTTGAGACCCAATAATGGTAGCCCTTGTCCCTGCAGAGAAAAGTTATTTTTGGAAATAACGCTCCCTGCAAAAGAAAGTTTATGACACATATTGTTTAACCTCTACGGGATCGGTCTCCCTATAGCAGGACGGTTGAGCTAACGTGTGCTGGTGTGATACGCATGACAGTTGTAAGAGCAAACTTTCCAGGACATAGACATGTCTTATATGGGCAAAAAGCTTAAATTCTTACAGTAGCTATTACAGTGAAAAAATACCATGCTATTGTTTGAGGAGAGTGAACAGCAACCAAAAACTTATCACAACAACTGTTTTGATACACATACATACCTCTGAAGGTAAATAATGTACTTACAGTCAGTCATCTTGCTCTGATTTGTCATCCTGAGGGTCCCAGAGATAAAATGTAGCCTATTTGTGTTTGATAAAATACATTTTTATATTAAAATGTAGGATGTGTGAAAGTTAGTGTATAAGCTAATGATCCATCAGGTATGACATTCCAGGGAGTGTATAAACTTACATTTTGTATTACCATATCATTTTTGTATGTTCTCTATAGTTATGTACTTGAAAATGTATCAATTGACCAATTTGGCACATTTGGGCAGACTTGATACAAAATATGGTCCAGTATTGCAATGCTACACTGTATCAATCTGAAACGTTTCATACATACTGCTGCCTAGTGGCCAAAATGTAAATTGCACCTAAACTGCAATATTATATTATGGCCTTCTCTTGCATTTCAGAGATGATGATTTTTTTTTAATTATTTGAAAACTCATGTTTCTTTGTTTGTATTATATTTGATCAGATCTAAGGTGTTATATTCTCCGACATTAATTTCATATTTCCACAAATGTCAAAGTGTTTCCTTTCAAATGGTATCAAGAATATGTATATCTTTGCTTCAGGTCCTGGCAGTTAAATTTGGGTATGTCATTTTAGGAGAACATTTAAAAAAAGGGTACGATCCTTAAGAGTTATATTCATAATAGTGAATGTAAAGAAAGCCCATATGGTTGAGTGTTCATCATGAATAAAATGAACATTTACCAGATCTGTTAGCTGAAGTGAATTAATCTGTATGTCAACGTGGGATGACGGCTAACCACGGCCTTAAATCTTAGAGATGTAATTGATCAAGCTTTCTTCTCCTGGGGGAAAACATGTAGCAAAAAACAACATGGCAAATGCTAAATGCTACCACACATTCTGCGATGGAAAGGATACTCTGTAGCCTGGGATCATAGGTTTTAAAGATGGTTGGATAGCCGGCAGCACCGGGTTGTTGGTTTCGACAGCAAAAGAGGGTCCGGTCGCAGCCGGTGGAGTTAGCCTCAGTGCGAGTTGCAGCGGAGGAAAAAGGATCAGCCTGACCGTAGACCACCATAGGCTCACATCTTGGAGTTTTCCACCTCACTGGCAAAGGCGATTTCTGGAGCCTTTTCCTCCCTCTGGGAGAACCAACCTCTTCTCCCGAGAAAGGGAAGCCGTCATCTGGGAGTTGTGGAGATGAGCCAAGCACATTAATTAGTAGCCAGTCGGAAGAACTCAGGGCTGGATATGGATGGAACCACTGTGATGCCCTTTTCGGACAGAATTCTCAAAAGTTAAGTGTCGGAAAATACGTCCACTTGCCTAATGGCCATTCTCTCACTTCTTCTCTGGGAAATCCTAATCATGGACAATTCCCCTGGATCACCTGGCAGTGCACGTAGATCGATCACTGGAAAGTGTCCTCTCCCTCGGGAGATTTTGGGGTCTGGCATGATACATCAACACGGAAGGCAATGCTCGTCATTGTAAAACTGTTGCTGAAAAACAGCAAGTGAGAGAACGAGGGTAAGCTGACATAAATACATCCCAAGATTTATGCCCATTGGTCGAGAGAGAGGAAGGTAGCATGGGAGTCTGTGGACTAGTGGAGCTGTTGGAGCAGTGTGTGTGGAGTTATAGCCAACGGTGAGTGATACATTCACTAGTGAAGAGGGACTCACATCACATCATCTGTGTGTGCTTCTCCATGGTGGAGAGAAACATGGTGTAGGAAGTCTGCCGAACAGGTTTGGGGTCAATTACATTTTAATTCAATCAGTTTAGGAAGTGATGAATGAATAAGATACATTTTATTGAAAAGTACCTGTAATTTTCTATGAGGATCTATCATGAATTCATGAATTGAAGGTCAATTCACTTCCCAAATGTACTAAATTGAGGAGGAATTGATCCAAACCCTGGTATGCACAGCCCTGTCCCTCTCACCATGCTGTAGGGGACGAGAGGTAACAAAGGGATGGGACAGACCTACAGACACACAACACTATATGGCCTATATCTCTATATAGCCTGTATCTATTTTACCAGCAGCTGACATGGCAGTATGTTGAAACACAAACACAAACTTGGCTAAGGGAAGTGAAGGTCTTTGAAAAAGGAGGGACAGGGGCTCAAACCTTAAACTCAAACTCCACAGGACTGTTTATATGCTCATGCTCCAGTTTGTCTGAGGCTCAAAATTGTTACCAGATATGATATCCTCTGTGGCCCATACTTTAGCTTGTAAACAATAGGCACACAGGACTGGATGTAAGGCAGGTAAATATATAATTGAAGACATTAACATGGAGGAAATGGGAGGAAAATGAAAACCAGGCTACAGATTGGCCCTGCAGGAACAGAGTTCCCCCTTGGGCTTGAGGATCAGATCACTCTTTCTCTAAGCTACTAACAGGTCTGGTTACAGTACAAACCACTGGTCCCATATTCATAAAACATCTCAGCACCATATTATCATTCATTATGATCTGAAAGGGAAAACCGACCCTATATCAGTACTTCTACTCTGAGACACTTTTTTTTAGGAATACAGACCCTGATCTATAAAGGCTTCAGCAGGTCCTCAGGTTATTATATAAGAATGCTACTTCACCACTAAGCTGTAAGTGAGATTAGTACTACATATGGCAGCAACAATGTAGGCATTGTCAATCACTTGACTTCTTGGCTTCTCTAAGCATGTCTGCCGCTTTGCTAATGTAATGTTATGTGTGAGTGGGTGAGTGTGGGTTGAGTGTGTCACAGCTGAGGGCTGATTGGGATAATTGTGTAAGTGATAGCTAGGGTGACCATGTTTAAAATACCCAAATGCAGGACAACAGGATGATTTTGCAGGACAGTCTAGCCTACATGAATACAAAATGTTGGCCGCATTCTTCACGTTTTACCAGTGAAACCGCCAAACTGCATCTCCATTACAATCATTTTAACTCAATCAGGTTCATGGGAATATGAATTTAGATATTCTCGAATTACTGTTTCCTGAGCGAATTAGAGCAGATGGTGTGAACAAACTACAGTCCCTTCAGAATGTATTCACACCCCTTGACTTTTTCCACATTTTGTTGTGTTACAGCCTGAATTTAAAATGGGTTAAATTGAGATTTTGTGTCACTGGCCCACACACAATACCCTAAGAACGCGAAGCGAGGCAACCATCTCTGTCGGCGCCATCTTACATGAGACCTGGACGGAGTCAAAGTGGAATTATGTCAAAGTGGAATTATGTTTTTTTAAGTGTTTCTAAGTATTCAATCCCCTTTGTTATAGCAAGCCTACATCAATTCGGGAGTAAAACAACATATTTGAATGACTACATCATCTCTGTACTCCACACATACAATTATCTGTAAGGTCCCTTAGTCGAGCAGTGAATTTCAAACACAGATTCAACCACAAAGACGAGGGAGGTTTTCCAATAACTCACAAAGAAGGGCACCTATTGGTAAATGGGTAAAAAAAAATAAGTTGACAGCTCCCTCATCCCATAACATCTTCCCACGGCCATGCCGCTCAGGGATTTCACCATGAGGCCAATAGTGACTTTAAAACAGTTACAGAATGTAATGGCTGTGATAGGAGAAAACTGAGGATGGATCAACAACATTGTAGTTACTCCACAATACTAACCTAAATGACAGACTGAAAAGAAGGAAGCTTGTAAAGAATAAAAATATTCTAAAACATGCATCCTGTTTGCAATAAGGTACTAAAGTAAAACTACAGAAAATGTGGCAAAAAATGAAGCATAATGTTTGGGGCAAATCCAACACAACACATGAATGAGTACCACTCTTCATATGTTCACGTATGGTGGTGGCTGCATCATGTTATGGGTATGCTTGTCATTGGCAAGGACTAAGGATTTTTTTTAGCATCAAAAGAAACGGAACAGCACGGGCTAAATCCTAGAGGAAAACTTGGTTCAGTCTGCTTTCCAACAGACACTGGGAGACAAATTCACCTTTCAGCAGGACAATAACCTAAAACACCAGGCTAAATATTCACTGGAGTTGCTTACCAAGAAGACAGTGAATGTTCCTGTGTGGCCTAGTTACAGTTTTGACATAAATCGTCTTGAAAATCTATAGCAAGACATGGAAATGGCAGTCTAGCAATGATCAACAACTAACTTGACAGAGTTTGAATAATTTTTAAAATAATAATGAGTAAATATTGTACAATTCAGGTGTGCAAAGCTTTTAGAGACTTACTCAGAAAGACTCACAGCTGTAATCGCTGCCAAAGGTGATTCTTTGCTACTTGTCCCAGACCTGCTGTTTTCAACTCTCTAGAGACAGCAGGAGTGGTAGAGATACTCTTAATGATCGGCTATGAAAAGCCAACTGACATTTACTCCTGAGGTGCTGACTTGCTGCACCCTCGACAACTACTGTGATTATTATTATTTGACCATGCTGGTCATTTATGAACATTTGAACATCTTGGCCATGTTCTGTTATAGTCTCCACCCGGCACAGCCAGAAGAGGACTGGCCACCCCTCATAGCCTGGTTCCTCTCTAGGTTTCATCCTAGGTTTTGGCCTTTCTAGGGAGTTTTTCCTAGCCACCGTGCTTCTACACCTGCATTGCTTGCTGTTTGGGGTTTTAGGCTGGGTTTCTGTACAGCACTTTGAGATATCAGCTGATGTAAGAAGGGCTATATAAATACATTTGATTTGATTTGATTTGATTCTAAGATGTATTGACTCAGGGGTGTGAATAACTATGTAAAATAATTGTCTGTATTTAATTTTCAATAAATTTGCCAACATTTCTAAAAACATGTTTTTACTTTGTGTGTAGATGGGTGAAGAAAAAAAAATCTATGTAATCCATTTTAATTCCAAGCAAATTCAGCCTAGTGGAGAGCACTTGTTTTGGCCAATGTGAAAATGTTTGACCTATTCAGCTAGCCATCCTAAAATCTCATAAGAAATTACTAAGGTGGTGTTTTTTGTGTCTTAGTAACATTATACTATGCTATTATATTTGATTACGTTAGAATACTAATGAATCATTATGTGATCATTATGCTTTGAACTTTACTAAACGAGCACCATTGTGAAAAGTGGCAGAGCAATGCTTGGGTGAGCTCCAGAAGCACTACACCCCTACTCCTGCTGCACTGAGTAAGCTAATTGAAGCGCACATAAACTACTCTTTTGCCTCGCGCAGAATTTGGTCATGTAGAAACGAGAGACCACATGTGACTGTTTTATGAAAACCTGGGAATATTTGGTCAAGGAAACATTTCTGGTTTTACATTCCCCTCAGCCAGGGAATATAAATAGATAGGAATGGAGACTTCTAAAACGGAACTGAGGGAAGTAACAGCAAATATGTTGAATGAGTAACTAATGAGCATAGAGAGCTTCACAAGTTTGACGAAATTAACTTATAGTATACTGTATCTTTCAGTCTAATACGGCTATTTACGTAATTTTGAAGCTCTTCGTCAGAAGCGCGCTTTTTGTAAATTGTTAGGCAACTGTCCTCTCCAAGTTTAGCTGGATTTGAGAAATATGATTGATTGACGATAGGCCTATGACATTGGCCTACATCTCGTCTTGCGCTGTTCAGAATATCAGATCTCAGCATAGCTGAGGAACGCGTAACTCCATTCTCTTATATCGAGGTGGGTTTAAGTTTTGATAACCGATAGCAGGATTTACGAGCAACAACATTGAGTCACCATCAGGTGACTCTTGTAAAAGAAAATAATAATCTGAAAATGCTTACCATTGTCTTGCTCGTAATACATACTACGTAAAATGAGATTCAATTCGCACAAACACATTCACGCTGACTTGGGCGACAAAATCTTTATTTTTCTTCATTTAATGAGGAAAAAGCCAGTGGTTGTATTTGAGAAAAGTTTTTATTCAAAGTATGAATTTCAGCACCCTGCGGAAGGACTGCAGTTGTAAAGTTGTGGCCAAAAGTTTTGAGAATGACACAAATATACATTTTCACAAAGTCTGCTGCCTCAGTTTGTATGATGGCAATTTGCATATACTCCAGAATGTTATGAAGAGTGATCAGATGAATTGCAATTAATTGCAAAGTCCCTCTTTGCCATGCAAATAACTGAATCCCCCCAAAACATTTCCACTGCATTTCAGCCCTGCCACAAAAGGACCAGCTGACATCATGTCAGTGATTCTCTCGTTAACACAGGTGTGAGTGTTGACGAGGACAAGGCTGGAGATCACCCTGTCATGCTGACTGAGTTCAAATAACAGACTGGAAGCTTCAAAAGGAGGGTGGTGCTTGGAATCATTGTTCTTCCACTGTCAAATATGGATACCTGCAAGGAAACACGTGCCGTCATCATTGCTTTGCACAAAAAGGGCTTCACAGGCAAGGATATTGCTGCCAGTAAGATTGCACCTAAATCAACCATTTATCGGATCATCAAGAACTTCAAGGAGAGCGGTTCAATTGTTGTGAAGAAGGCTTCAGGGTGCCCAAGAAAGTCCAGCAAGCGCCAGGACCTAAAGTTGATTCAGCTGCGGGATCGGGGCACCACCAGTACAGAGCTTGCTCAGGAATGGCAGCAGGCAGGTGTGAGTGCATCTGCACGCACAGTGAGGCAAAGACTTTTAGAGGATGGCCTGGTGTCAAGAAGAGCAGCAAAGAAGCCACTTCTCTCCAGGAAAAACATCAGGGACAGACTGATATTCTGCAAAAGGTACAGGGATTGGACTGCTGAGGACTGGGGTAAAGTCATTTTCTCTGATGAATCCCCTTTCCGATTGTTTGGGGCATCCGGAAAAAAGCTTGTCCGGAGAAGACAAGGTGAGCGCTACCATCAGTTCTGTGTCATGCCAACAGTAAAGCATCCTGAGACCATTCATGTGTGGGGTTACTTCTCAGCCAAAGGAGTGGGCTCACTCACAATTTTGCCTAAGAACACAGCCATGAATAAAGAATGGTACCAACACATCCTCCGAGAGCAACTTCTCCCAACCATCCAGGAACAGTTTGGTGATGACCAATGCCTTTTCCAGCATGATGGAGCACCTTGCCATAAGGCAAAAGTGATAACTAACTGTCTCGGGGAACAAAACATTGATATTTTGGGTCCATGGCCAGGAAACTCCCCAGACCTTAATCCCATTGAGAACTTGTGGTCAATCCTCAAGAGACGGGTGGACAAACAAAAACCCACAAATTCTGACAAACTCCAAAGCATTTTTTATGCAAGAATGGGCTGCCATCAGTCAGGATGTGGCCAGAAGTTAATTGACAGCATGCCAGGGCGGATTGCAGAGGTCTTGAAAAAGAAGGGTCAACACTGCAAATATTGACTCTTTGCATCAACTTCATGTAATTGTCAATAAAAGCCTTTGCCACTTATGAAATGCTTGTAATTATACTTCAGTATTCCATAGTAACATCTGACAATAATATCTAAAGACACTGAAGCAGCAAACATTTGTGAAAATTAATATTTGTGCCATTCTCAAAACTTTTGGCCACGACTGTACAGGACAAACATACTTAGGTACAGGTAAGCATTTTTAGAATTGACATTTTTACAAGACTCGACTGATGGTAACTCAGTGTTGTTGCTAGGAAATCCCGCTACCAGTTATCAAAACTCAATTCCCGCCTTGATATGAGAGAACAGAGTTCAGCGTTCCTCAGCTAATCTCAGCTATGATTGGAGATTTGTTTAACATCACCAGTACCACATCCTTATGATTGATATATTTTCATAAGCGCAACGTGAATGCAAGAGACAGGTTGGAATGTCTGACTGAAATACAGTATGGGAAAACCTTTTTTTCTAAATTAGTGATGTTTTGAATTTGTGGATAAAATGTGAGACATGATTGTTTGGTTACAGGATGCGGGGTAAAGGGCCAAAATGTGGGACTGTCCCACACATGTGGTCACCCACATGTGGTCACCCTATTGATAGGGGTGCTGGACAGGAGGTAGAACCATTAGGGGGCAGGTGCAGCATCTCTGGTGTGGTGTTGGGGATTTGAAAGGGGGCACTGTGTGTACGGGCCTGGGTTGGGTTGGGTTCACCACTGTTCCTCAATGGATCATTACCCAAAGTCACCCTGTGATTTACGAGGTGCATTAGTGTTGCTGGGAGCGATTCCTGTCTGAGGGCTTACATCCTACTCTCTCTCTCTGTGAGAGAGAGAGAGAGAGAGAGAGAGAGAGAGAGAGAGAGAGAGAGAGAGAGAGAGAGAGAGAGAGAGAGAGAGAGAGAGAGAGAGAGAGAGAGAGAGAGAGAGAGAGAGAGAGAGAGAGAGAGAGAGAGAGAGAGAGAGAGAGAGAGAGAGAGAGAGAGAGAGAGAGAGAGAGAGAGAGAGAGAGAGAGAGAGAATGTGTGTATGTATATACTGTATGTGTGTGTGTGTGCCTGTCTGAGTGTCTGTGTATGTGTACGTCTACTGGGGGTCAGATCTTTCCTAGTTCCCAGCACTGGGACCTGCTCTAATGTTTCCCTCCTAGTAACTGGATACAGTGGTGTTTCAGGCTGCTGAGTGGTGATGGATAGTCGTTTAAACGGCGTAATGGGAATGCTTAAATAAAACATGGCAGGGAGCCCATGGCTGAAATTCTGCAACACCACAATATACAATGACCATGCCCTCTGTCTGATGGGCCAGGAAGTATGGGTTGAGTTAAAGATAACCAGCCTTTATGGCTGGCACTTAAAGAGAGAGCTGACCCAAGACGGAACCCAGGCCTGTAAAAAGCTGCAAAGCACCTAATTTTGTGTTTTCTCTGCGTATGATTGGCCCTTGCTATTTCCAGGGCTGTGTTTTGTGCATTGCTATTAGCGAAAACCTGCTTATCTTGGGTGGGGTTGGATATTCCTGTCGTTTGGATTTGGACAGGTCTGCTCTCCTTCCTTCTGCTGCTGGAGCCTAGGGTGGAGCCTTGCCAGTGCCAAAGGCACAGGCTGCAACTTCAGCTCTATGTGTACAGATGCTGAGCATCAGCGTGTGTCTGTTTGTGAGTTTGTGTATACATAAGTATTTTGTGTGAGCGGATTTGTTAATGTGCATCTGGGTCTCAGTCCATTTGTCATTGTGTGTCGGGGACAGGGTTATTGGGTTTAGGCATGGGTGCGTAAGACTTTGTGAATGTGATGGTTTGTGACTTTGGGCCAATCAGTTTACATAACTGCATGCCTTTGCATGTACTGTTTTGCATCTCAGTCCACTTGTCTTAGCATGTGTGATTGGGATGTTAAGATGCATTTGAGTATGCAATCGAGTACACGGTAAAGGGTGTGTGTGTGTGTGAGTGAGCAGCAGGTTTGTACTACAACTTTTTTGTTTCTGTTCTGTGTGTATGTGTGAGTGTGTGTTCTGTATGTGTCGACCACCCAAAGTTAACAAGAACACCTTGTCCATATTGTCTGAGAAGCAATCTTATTTGCCCAGATAGGTCAATGTGGCATAGTGCAATATTAGCTCTGGTCAGCTTAGTGCAGTATTTGCTTGGAGTTGAAGAGTGCAGTTTTTTAAACAGTGCAGGCCAGTGCAGCAAACACATCTTCAACTCCCCGCCAGTCTCACCATACCTTGACCCTGGCCAATAAGCTGAGAAAACACAAGAACCATGTCTGTTGTGTCTCGTCTCATAATCCACAATTTATTGTCCATACAAATTACCCTGAGAAATGTGTGTGTGTGTGTGGGAGAGGGAGAAACATGAAGACAGGGAAAGAGACTGTAGCCTAGACCAGGAAGGAATTCCTTTACATCGTTGCTAACGCTGTGAAACACTTGTCTAGGGTTGGATCACTCATCGGGTGGCTTTCTTTCACAACGCCCTGCCTCTGATAAGGGCTTTTTTGCCTGACTGTTTATGAGAACGTGGGCTGATTTATGGCTGTAAATGACAGTGGTGGAGTGGCAAGTGCTCATCTCATCTGTGGTTAACCAGAGAGAGGTGTACCACTCTACTCTAACACTTAGACTCAGGATGCCCCCAGCTACTGCGTCTGACTGTGCCAAGTCCCCCAGTCACCCACCCACCGTCTAGACGGGATAAACACCTGTGTTTATAGGCCTGCTGAATGAAATACACACCTGACTGTTTTTGGGGAGTAGAAGGGGTTGCATGTTTTGATTTTTGCCCTAGCACTACACAACTGATTCAAATAACCAACTCATCATCAAGCTTTGATTATTTTAATCAGCTGTTTAGTGCTAGGGCAAATACCAAAACGTGCACCCAGGGGGGGCCCTAGGACCGAGTTTGGGAAACCCTGCTTTAATGGTAGAGCGAAGGGGGAGGACGATTGAAGGGGAGGATCAGCCAATCAGGCCTGAGGAAGAGCAGCTGCAGAGAGATGAATATAGTAGCAGCTACCACCTGCTCGAGCTGAATAAACAACGTGACTTCAGAGGGGTGGGCAACGATAGAGTGTGTGTGTGTGTGCGTGCGTGTGTACATGCCTGTGTGTGTACATGTATGTATGTATGTATGTATGTATGTATGTATGTATGTATGTATGTATGTATGTATGTACAGTGGGGCAAAAAAGTATTTAGTCAGCCACCAATTGTGGTGGGACCAAAGTAACAAAGCCTACCATCAGTAACACACTACGCCGCCAGGGACTCAAATCCTGCAGTGCCAGACGTGTCCCCCTGCTTAAGCCAGTACATGTCCAGGCCCGTCTGAAGTTTGCTAGAGAGCATTTGGATGATCCAGAAGAAGATTGGGAGAATGTCATATGGTCAGATGAAACCAAAATAGAACTTTTTGGTAAAAACTCAACTCGTCGTGTTTGGAGGACAAAGAATGCTGAGTTGCATCCAAAGAACACCATACCTACTGTGAAGCATGGGGGTGGAAACATCATGCTTTGGGGCTGTTTTTCTGCAAAGGGACCAGGACAACTGATCCGTGTAAAGGAAAGAATGAATGGGGCCATGTATCGTGAGATTTTGAGTGAAACCTCCTTCCATCAGCAAGGGCATTGAAGATGAAACGTGGCTGGGTCTTTCAGCATGACAATGATCCCAAAAAGTTTATCTCAATACTTGTTGGCAATGACAGAGGTCAAACGTGTTCTGTAAGTCTTCACAAGGTTTTCACACACTGTTGCTGGTATTTTGGCCCATTCCTCCATGCAGATCTCCTCTAGAGCAGTGATGTTTTGGGGCTGTTGCTGGGCAACACGGACTTTCAACTCGCTCCAAAGATTTTCTATGGGGTTGAGATCTGGAGACTGGCTAGGCCACTCCAGGACCTTGAAATGCTTCTTACGAAGCCACTCCTTCGTTGCCCGGGCGGTGTGTTTGGGATCATTGTCATGCTGAAAGACCCAGCCACGTTTCATCTTCAATGCCCTTGCTGATGGAAGGAGGTTTCACTCAAAATCTCACGATACATGGCCCCATTCATTCTTTCCTTTACACGGATCAGTCGTCCTGGTCCCATGCATGTGTGTGTTACAGTGATGAAATTAGCATTTGTCTCAGCGCTGCTTCTGGTTGTAAAGGAATCCATCTCGAGGGCAACAATAACAACCTAATAGTCCTAATGAATCATGTTGGTTGCAGAGAGAGAGGCCTTGTCATGGCCTTGTCATGCTGTTTTGATTTCTCTGGGATCTCTGTCTCTTCTTTCTCTTTCTGGGCCTTCTGTGAGGGTGAGTTTGAGGCTGTGAGCTGACTGAGGTGGCATAGGCAGGGAGGCTTGGTGATGAGAATGATTACTTATTGTTGTTATTGACATGTTTTGTGCTTCCAGCTGGCTAAAGTCTCTGACTGGCGCAAACCCCCCGGGGTGCCATGCAAACTCCTCTCAGAGGGTTGGCACTAGATGACAACGTGACAAGGCTGTCATGGTAGAACAGTTACAGAGATACATAGTCGCACACACACACACATGTAAGCAAGTGGCAACACACACATATGCTCACACACATGCACACACGGGCGCACACACACGCACACAGAGATACAATGAAACACTTTTCATTGTCTTTTCATTATGTCATCGCTTTCTCATGACTGAGCAGAGATACTTTGGAGTGATAGCAAAGTGTAAAGTTGGAAAGTACTCTGTACATTTTAGGAAGGGACTGTCTGATGAGAGAAATGGTGAGAAAGAGACAGACATAAAGTCTGCCTTTATGCCAAGGCAAAGCCTCCACAGTGATGATCAACAATATCAGGCCCCTGTACCAACCCTGCTAAGAGGGTAAGAGAGCCCATTACACACTTCTCCCATCCATCCTCTCCAACACACAGCATGCACTCCCTGTAATCGGGACCACAGTCCAGAGAGCTGCCCCCTCTTCTCCTGCTCCATTCTTAGCCTTCTTGAGGCAATTAAATATTTTCAGTCTGGAAAAACACGAGGGCTTGATGGTATACCAGTAGAGGTATATCAGACCTTTTTTTAGGTACTCAAATATTCATTATTAGCATGTTTTAACTACTCCTATAAAAATAGTAGACTATCAGGTAATGAGCAAGTTCAGATTTCACCATTACTGAAACATGACCCAGGTGGTAAGTAAAAAGATCCAGTCCATTTAAAAAAAACTGGAAGCCTCTTACACTTCAGTGTCTTGATGTTGAATTCCTGGTGAAATGCAAAGCATAAAAAATAAAAAATGTTTTACCAGATATCCTGATCAGACAGGTTTTTTACATGGATGATATATTGGAGATAATATACAACAATTATTTGAATGAATAGAACATGATTGAATATCAAAGATAACAGGCCAGGTATTGATAGCAGATTTGGAAAAGGCTTTTGATAAAATATGACAAGAATTTATATATAAATGCCTGGAATATTTTAATTTTGGTGAATATCTTATACAATGGGATAAAGTTATGTATAGCAACCCCAGGTAAAAATAGTAAATAATGGTTACCTCTCAGAAAGTATTGGGCTGTCAAGAGGAGTAAAATAAGGCTGTCCTTTGTCTCCATATTTATTTATTATGGCCATCGAAATGCCAGCTATTTAAAATCAGATCCAACAAGAACATCAAGGGGTTAGAAAAGTGACAAGGTATGCCGATGACTCAAGTTTCCTCTTAAGTCTGCAATCTGGATCCCTGCACGGTCTCATTAAGATCGAAATCATGTGTACCATATTACGTATTGGAATGTTAAAAGAGACAATGTTTACCTTGTAGTTTACCAATTAAATGGGCTGATGCTGAAGTAGAAATACTTGGTATTCATATCTCTAAAGATATAACCAATATCAATAGAAAGTTAGCAAAAATAGATACGATTCTGCAATCATGGAGAGGCAAATACAGTACCTGTATGTTTATGGAAAAATCACATTGATTAACTCTTTTGTCCAATCACAGTTTACTTATTTACTTATGACTCTGCCTACTCCAGACAACTTGTTTCTTAAATCATATGAGCAGAACATATTTCACTTTATTTGGAATGCTAAGCCAGACAAAATTAAACTTGCCTATTTATCAAATATATAAATAAATGATTGGTCACATACATTACACGTGTTTAGCAGATGTTATTGCGGGTGTAGCGAAATGCTTGCGCTTCTAATTCTGACAGTGCAGCAATATCTAACATGTAATATCTAATAATTTCACCACATATACCCAATACACACAAATCTAAGTAAGGAATGAAATTAAGAATATGTAAATATATGAACGAGCAATGTCAGAGCGGCATAGACTAAGATACAGTAGAATAATCTAGAATACAGTATATACATATGAGATGAGTAATGCACGATATGTAAACATTATTATGTTCCATTTATTAAAGTGGCCAATGATTTCAAGTCTGTGCATATAGGCAGCAGCCTCTCTGTGCTAGTGATGGCTATTTAAAAGTCTGATGGCCTTGAGATATAATCTTTTTTTCAGTCTCTCGGCCCCAGCTTTGATGCACCTGTACTGACCTCGCCTTCTGGATGATAACGGGGTGAACAGGCAGTGGCTCGGATGGTTGTTGTCCTCAATTATTTTTTTGGCCTGCCTGTGACATCGGGTGGTGTAGGTGTCCTGAAAGGCAGGTAGTTTGCCCCCAGTGATACGTTGTGCAGACTGCACCACCCTCTGGAGAGCCCTGCGGTTGTGGGCGGAGCAGTTGCCATACAAAAAGCTATCTAAGGTCAGGGCGTGACAGTACCCCCCCCCCACAAAGGTGCGGACTCCGGCCGCAAAACCTGAACCTATAGGGGAGGGTCTGGGTGGGCATTTCTCCGCGGTGGCGGCTCTGGTGCGGGACGTAGCCCCCGCTCCACCTCTGGCTTGGCCCACTTAGGTGGTGCCTCTAGTGTGAGGACCCTTGCCGCCGACCCCGGACTGGGCACCCTCGTTTCGGGCCCCGGACTGGGCACCCTCGTTGCGGGCCCCGGACTGGGCACCCTCGTTGCGGGCCCCGGACTGGGCACCCTCGTTGGAGGCTCCGGACTGGAGGGCGTAGCTGGAGGCTCCGGACTGGAGGGCGACTCTGGAGGCTCCAGACTGGAGGGCGTCGCCACCATGCTGGGGAGACATACAGGAGGCCTCTTCCTTGGCCGAGGCACCGGATACACTGGGAGGCGCACTGGTTGTCTCGAGCGCAGAGCTGGCACCACCCATTCTGGCTGGATGCCCACTTCCACCCGGCAAATGCGGGACGCTGGCACCGAGCACACCGGCCTGTGAATGCTCGGCCGAGACACAGTGCGCATCACCCCATAGCACGGGGCCTGACCAGTCACATGCTCGCCAGCGGCAATGTTATGAGGGAACACGGCTGGCAAGGAAGCCCGAGAGGCAGCCCCCCAAACAATGTTGGGGGGGGACACGGGGAGTGTGGCAGAGTCAGGTTGGAGACCTGAGCCAACTCCCCGTGTGCCTCCACCCAACATTTTTTGGGGGGCTGCCTCTCGGGCTTCCTTGCCAGCCGTGTTCCCTCATAACATTGCCGCTCCGCTTTAGCTGCTGCCTTCGCCTTCCTCTCTGCTTCTACCTGCTCCCAGGGCAGGTGATCCTTCCCGGCCAGGATCTCCTCCCACGTCCAGGATCCCTTGCCATTTAAAATGTCCTCCCATGTCCAGTCCTCCTTCTTGCCATGCTGCTTGGTCCTTTGGTGGTGGATAGTTCTGTAACAGATGTCGTCGTCTGAAGAGGAAGAATTGGACCAAAGCGCAGCGTGGTAAGTGTTCATGACTTTTATTTAAACTGAACACTAGAACAAAATAACAAAGTGTAAAACGAAACCGAAACAGTCCTGTCAGGTGCAGAAAACACTAAACAGAAAATAACTACCCACAAAACACAGGTGGGAAAATGCTACCTAAGTATGGTTCCCAATCAGAGACAACGATAGACAGCTGTCCCTGATTGAGAACCATACCAGCCAAAACAAAGAAATACAACACATAGAAAAATGAACATAGAATGCCCACCCTAATCACAGCCTGACCAAACCAAAATAGAGACATAAAAAGCTCTCTAAGGTCAGGGCGTGACACCGGTTGGAACATTATTGAAGAATTATGTTAAAAACATCCTAAAGATTGATTCAATACTTTGTCATGTTTTTACGGACTGTAATATAACGTTTTTAACTTTTCGTCCGTACTTTCCGCTGGACCTGCCCGCGCGTCGTGAGTTTGGAAAGTGTACTGAACGCTAGAACAGCAAGGAGGAATTTGGACATAAATGATGGAAATTATCGAACAAAACAAACATTTATTGTGAAACTGGGATTCCTGGAAGTGCATTCTGATGAAGATCATCAAAGGTAAGTGAATGTTTATATTGTTACTTCTGCCTTCTGTTGACTGCATAATATGGCGGCTATATTTGTGTCTTGATTGGGCTCTGAGCGCCGACTCAGATTATTGCATGGTTTGCTTTTTCCGTAAAGCTTTTTTGAAATCTGACACAGCGGTTGCATTAAGGAGAAGTGCATCTAAAATTCCATGCATAACAGTTGTATCTTTTAGCAATGTTTATTATGAGTATTCCTGTAAATTGATGTGGCTCTCTGCAAAATCAAAGGATGTTTTGTGACTTCTGAATGTAAGGCGCCAATGTAAACTTAGATTTTTGGATATAAATATGAACTTTACCAAACAAAACATACATGTATTGTGTAACATGAAGTCCTATGAGTGCCATCTGATGAAGATCATCAAAGGTTAGTGATTCATTTTATCTACATTTCTGCTTTTTGTGAATCCTCTCTTTGGCTGGAAAAATGGCTGTGTTATTCTGTGAATAGGCACTCACCTAACATAATCGTTTGGTTTGCTTTCGTCGTAAAGCTTTTTTGAAATCGGACACTGTGGCTGGATTTACAACAAGTGTATCTTTAAAATGGTGTAAAATACATGTACAGTGGGGCAAAAAAGTATTTAGTCAGCCACCAATTGTGCAAGTTCTCCCACTTAAAAAGATGAGAGAGGCCTGTAATTTTCATCATAGGTACACTTCAACTATGACAGACAAAATAAGGAAAAAGAATCCAGGAAATCACATTGTAGGATTTTTATGAATTTATTTGTAAATTATGGTGGAAAATAAGTATTTGGTCAATAACAAAAGTTTATCTCAATATTTGTTGGCAATGACAGAAGTCAAACGTTTTCTGTAAGTCTTCACAAGGTTTTCACACACTGTTGCTGGTATTTTGGCCCATTCCTCCATGCAGATCTCCTCTAGAGCAGTGCTGTTTTGGGGCTGTTGCTGGGCAACACGGACTTTCAACTCGCTCCAAAGATTTTCTATGGGGTTGAGATCTGGAGACTGGCTAGGCCACTCCAGGACCTTGAAATGCTTCTCACGAAGCCACTCCTTCGTTGCCCGGGCGGTGTGTTTGGGATCATTGTCATGCTGAAAGACCC
This sequence comes from Salvelinus namaycush, assembly GCF_016432855.1. Taxonomy (NCBI): domain Eukaryota; kingdom Metazoa; phylum Chordata; class Actinopteri; order Salmoniformes; family Salmonidae; genus Salvelinus; species Salvelinus namaycush. The sequence goes on from NC_052315.1 coordinate 39,479,243, forward strand.
AGCCACGTTTCATCTTCAATGCCCTTGCTGATGGAAGGAGGTTTTCACTCAAAATCTCACGATACATGGCCCCATTCATTCTTTCCTTTACACGGATCAGTCGTCCTGGTCCCTTTGCAGAAAAACAGCCCCAAAGCATGATGTTTCCACCCCCATGCTTCACAGTAGGTATGGTGTTCTTAGGATGCAACTCAGCATTCTTTGTCCTCCAAACACGACGAGTTGAGTTTTTACCAAAAAGTTCTATTTTGGTTTCATCTGACCATATGACATTCTCCCAATCTTCTTCTGGATCATCCAAATGCTCTCTTGCAAACTTCAGATGGGCCTGGACATGTACTGGCTTAAGCAGGGGGACACGTCTGGCACTGCAGGATTTGAGTCCCTGGCGGCGTAGTGTGTTACTGATGGTAGGCTTTGTTACTTTGGTCCCAGCTCTCTCCCGTGTGGTTCTGGGATTTTTGCTCACCGTTATTGTGATCATTTTGACCCCACGGGGTGAGATCTTGCGTGGAGCCCCAGATCGAGGGAGATTATCAGTGGTCTTGTATGTCTTCCATTTCCTAATAATTGCTCCACAGTTGATTTCTTCAAACCAAGCTGCTTACCTATTGCAGATTCAGTCTTCCCATTCTGGTGCAGGTCTACAATTTTGTTTCTGGTGTCCTTTGACAGCTCTTTGGTCTTGGCCATAGTGGAGTTTGGAGTGTGACTGTTTGAGGTTGTGGGCAGGTGTCTTTTATACTGATAACAAGTTCAAACAGGTGCCATTAATACAGGTAACGAGTGGAGGACAGAGGAGCCTCTTAAAGAAGAAGTTACAGGTCTGTGAGAGCCGAAAATCTTGCTTGTTTGTAGGTGACCAAATACTTATTTTCCACCATAATTTGCAAATAAATTCATTAAAAATCCTACAATGTGATTTTCTGGATTTTTTTTTCTCATTTTGTCTGTCATAGTTGAAGTGTACCTATGATGAACATTACAGACCTCTCTCATCTTTTTAAGTGGGAGAACTTGCACAATTGGTGGCTGACTAAATACTTTTTTGCCCTACTGTATGTTTGAGGAATTTTTTATTATGGGATTTCTGTTGTTTTGAATTTGGCGCCCTGCACTTTCACTGGTTGTTGAAGAGGTGGGACGCTAACGTCTATTGTACCCTAGAGAGGTTAACACAGTGTCCAAAGAGGGGCCAGAAGTATACAGAATGGTGTCGTCTTCGTAGAGGTGTATCAGGGAATCACCAGCAGCAAGAGCAACATCATTGATGTATACAGAGAAAAGAGTCGGCCCGATGATTGAACCCTGTGGCACCCCCATAGAGACTGCCAGAGGTCCGGACAACAGGCCCTCCGATTTGACACACTGAACTCTATCAGATAAGTAGTTGGTAAACCAGGCAAGGCAATCATTTGAGAAACCTAGGCTGTCGAGTCTGCCAATAAGAATGTGGTGATTGACAGAGTCGAAAGCCTTGGCCAGGTCGATGAATACGGCTGCGCAGTAATGTCTCTTATCGATGGCGGTTATCATGTTGTTTAGGACCTTGAGCGTGGCTGAGGTGCACCCATGACCAGCTCTGAAACCAGATTGCATAGCGGAGAAGGTACGGTGGGATTCGAAATGGTGGGTAATCTGTTCGTTAACTTGGCTTTCGAAGACCTTAGAAAGACAGGGCAGGATAGATATAGGTCTGTAGCAGTTTGGGTCTAGAGTGTCACCCCCTTTGAAGAGGGGGATGACCGCGGCAGCTTTTCAATCTTTGGGAATCTCAGACGATACGTAAGAGAGGTTGAACAGGCTAGTAATAGGGGTTGCAACAATTTCGGCAGATAATTTTAGAAAGAGAGGGTCCAGATTGTCTAGCCCGGCTGATTTGTAGGGGTCCAGATTTTGCAGCTCTTTCAGAACATCAGCTATCTCGATTTGGGTGAAGGAGAAATGGTGGGGGCTTTGGCGGGTTGCTGTGGAGGGTGCCGGGCAGTTGACCGCGTTAGGGGTAGCCAGGTGGAAAGCATGGCCAGCCGTAGAGAAATGCTTATTGAAATTCTCAATTATAGTGGATTTATCGGTGGTGACGTGGTTCCTAGCCTCAGAGCAGTGGGCAGCTGGGAGGAGGTGCTCTTATTCTCCATGGACTTTACAGTGTCCCAGAACTTTTTTGAGTTAGTACTACAGGATGCAAATTTCCGTTTGAAAAAGCTAGCCTTAGCTTTCCTAACTGCCTGTGTATATTTTTTCCTAACTTCCCTGAAAAGTTGCTTATCACGGGGGCTATTCGATGCTAATGCAGAACGCCACAGGATGTTTTTGTGCTGGTCAAGGGCAGACAGGTCTGGAGTGAACCAAGGACTATATATATTCCTAGTTCTACATTTTTTGAATGGGGCATGCTTATTTAAGATGGTGAGGAAGGCACTTTTAAAGAATAGCCAGGCATCATCTACTGACGGGATGAGGCCAATGTTATTCCAGGATACCCCGGCCAGGTCGATTAGAAAGGCTTGCTCGCAGAAGTGTTTAGGGAGCGTTTGACAGTGATGAGCGGTGGTCGTTTGGTCGCAGACCCATTACGGATGCAGGCAGTGAGGCAGTGATCGCTGAGATCTTGATTGAAAACAGCAGAGGTGTATTTGGAGGGTGAGTTAGTTAGGATGACATCTATGAGGGTCCCCGTGTTTACGGATTAGGAGTTGTACCTGGTAGATTCATTGATAATTTGTGTGAGATTGAGGGCATCAAGCTTAGATTGTAGGATGGCCGGGGTGTTAATCATGTCCCAGTTTAGGTCACCTAGTAGTACGAGCTCAGAAGATAGATGGGGGGGCAATCAATTCACATATGGTATCGAATGCACAGCTGGGGGCAGAGGGAGGTCTATAGCAAGCGGCAACAGTGAGAGACTTGTTTCTGGAAAGGTGAATTTTTAGAAGTAGAAGCTCGAATTGTTTGGGTACAGACTTGGATAGTAATACAGAACTCTGCAGGCTATCTTTGCAGTAGATTGCAACACCGCCCCCTTTGGCAGTTCTATCTTGGCGGAAAATGTTATAGTTGACAATGGAGATTTCAGGGTTTTTGGTGGTTTTCCTGAGACAGGAATCAGACACGGCTAAGACATCCGGGTTGGCAGAGTGTGCTAAAGCATTGAGTAAAACAAACTTAGGGAGTAGGCTTCTAATGTTAACATGCATGAAACCAAGACTTTTACGGTTACAGAAGTCAACAAATGAGAGCACCTGGGGAGTGGGAGTGGGGCTAGGCACTGCAGGACCTGGATTAACCTCTACATCACCAGAGGAACAGAGGAGAAGTAGGATAAGGGTATGGCTAAATGCTATACGAACTGGCCGTCTAGCACGTTCGGAATAGAGAGTAAAAGGAGCAGGTTTCTGGGTTCGATAGCATAGATTCAAGGCATAGTGTACAGACAAAGGTAAAGTAGGATGTGAGTACATTGGAGGTAAACCTAGGCATTGAGTAATGATGAGAGAGATATAGTCTCTAGAGACGTGGTGATGTCATCGCATATGTAGGAGGCGGAACAACATGGTTGGTTAAGGCATATTGAGCAAGACAGGGATTTTTTACTAGGATTAAATGTCAGGAATTGTGATCAACCGAGTTTAAACGTATTTGGCTAAGGTGTATGTAAACTTCCGACTTCAACTGTTTGTCTCGTATATGAGCCGTTGATTTGCGACTCCGCTTTGTCTCTCTATACTGACGTTTTGCCTGTTTGATTGCCATGCGGAGGTAATGACTACTCTGTTTGTATTCTGCCATATTCCCAGACACCTTGACATGTTTAAATGCGGTGGTTTGTGCTTTCAGTTTTCTGCGAATGTTGCCATCTATCCACGGTTTCTGGTTAGGGTAGATTTCAATTGTCACAGTGGGTACAACGTCTCCTATACACTTGATAAAGGCAGTTACCGTTTCAGTATATTCTTTAATATTATTCCTGGAAGCTACCTGGAACATATCTCAGTCTGCGTGATTGTAACAATCGTGAAGTGTGGATTCCGATTGGTCAGACCAGCGTTGAATAGTCCTCAGCACGGGTACTTTCTGCCTATAATGGAGTCATGTTCAGATTTGCCGATGAGAGGGCGGGGGAGGGCCTTGCATGCATCCCGGAAGTTGGAGTAACAGTGGTCTAGTGTTTTAGCAGCTCGAGTACTACAGTCGATATGCTGATAGAATTTGGCCATCGTTTTCTTCAAATTTGCTTTGTTAAAATGTCCAGCTACAATAAATGCGGCCTCCAGATATATGGTTTCCAGTTTGCATAAAGTCCAGTGAAGTTCCTTGAGGGCCGTGGTGGTGTCGTCATGAGGGGGTATATACACAGCTGGGACTATAATCAAAGATAATTCTCTTGGGAGATAATATGGTCGGCATTTGATTGTGAGGTAATCTTGGTCAGGTGAACAGAAGGACTTGAGTTCCTCTATGTTATCACAATTACACCATGAGTCGTTAATCATGAAATATACACCCTCGCCTCACCCTTCTTCTTCCCAGAAAGATGTTTATTCCTGTCGGCGCGATGAACTGGGAATCCAGATGGCTGGACCGACTCAGACAGTACATCCCGAGAGAGCCATGTTTCCGTGAAACAGAGTATGTTACAATCCTTGATGTCTCTCTGATCTCGTCAACTTTGTTATCCAGTGTCGTGACGTGACTACCATTAATCTGAGGACTGTTATTTATCGAATCAATATAACTATGTTTAATTGTTACTCAATTAAATTAATCATTTAACAATTAACTCATTAGGAATTTGGGGCACCACGGGAAAAGCTGTTTAATGAGTTACTATCTCCCGACTTAAACTCTAAAGATATCGATATCTCTTACATCGATAACAGTCAGCTATTAATTATTACCTCATCAGTCTCATTCTGAACGTTGTATAATCCTTGGATCCATAAGAACCCTAGCCCATCTGAATATTCAGTACTACACAAATTGATTTGATCATTTATTTATTAAGTACCTAAATAATAACACAGAATACACATACACACTTACATGAGATAAAAGTCCCTAGTGGACTGACATGATATGACGGCTTGTTACACAATGGAAAAGGGGTGGGGAAAGATAAGGAGAGGGAGAGAATAAAGACAATCAACTTATCGTACATACATCCATACATTTGGAAACTACGCTCACAGTAACCAGAATACTTAGCACCCTAACCACTGCTCAGTCGGATTAGAAATGCAATATATATTTACGCGTAGCTGTCTCTTTCTGTCGTCTCTCTGTTATAACCAATCTATCCGTCTATGGGTAGTGGCTCGATGTAAGGCTCTGGTTGTCAATCAGAGGTCAAAATGTCCTTCTTCTTTGTAGAGCTTCTCTGGTAGTGGAGTGTTTGTTAGAAGATAAACTTCAGACTTACTAATGGTTGTCTGTGGGGGATTCTCCTTCCCATCTTGTGTCTTTAGTCAAAGTGCTAGGGCCACTTTTACGTTTCTGGTCTCCTAGGTGATCTTCTTCACTCGTGTTGAGGTTGAAAGCTTCAGAGTGTCTAACCCCGTCTTTTGGTATAAATGGTTGATTATTCATGGTTCAGCTCCCGACCACTTTACACATCAGCAGCAACCCGGCATGTTTTGGTCTGTCTGTCTGCTTGGTCTCTAGAGTTTAACTTCTTGTGGGCAGGGGGCAGCATTTTCACTTTCGGATAAATAGCATGCCAAAATTCAACTGCCTGCTACTCATCCCCAGAATATAAGATATGGATATTAATAGTAGATTTGGATAGAAACCACTCTGACAGTTTCTAAAACTGTTTGAATCATGTCTGTGAGAATAACAGAACTTATGTAGCAGGCAAAACCCTGAGGACAAACCATTCAGATTTTTTTTTTTTTGATGTCACTGTCTTTTCAATGAGTTTTCTTAGAGACACCAGATTTCTAATGGACTTGCTTGCAGTTCCTACCACTTCCACTGGATGTCACCAGTCCTTGGAAATCGGTTGAGGTTATTCCTTTGTGTAATGAAGAAGTAGGGCTATCGTAAATGAGGGTCACATGAAGTAAATTCTTTGAGAGAGGCCGTTACGAAAAAAGTTGCGTCCGTTTGTTTTCTTTTTGTATTGAACACAGATCATCCCGTCTTCAAATTGATCGATTATTAACGTTTAAAAATACCTAACGTTGTATTACAAAAGTAGTTTGAAATGTTTTGGTAAAGTTAACATGTAACTTTTGATACATTTTGTAGTGAAGTGGCGAAAGTTGGAAGCTGTGCTTTTCTGGATGAAACGGTCCAAATAAATTGACATTTTGCATATATATCGACGGAATTAATCGAACAAAAGGACCATTTGAGGCCTCCCGGGTAGCGCAGTGGTCTAGGGCACTGCATCGCAGCGCTAGCTACGCCACCAGAGTCTCTGGGTTCGCGCCCAGGCTCTGTCGCAGCCGGCCGCGACCGGGAGGTCCGTGGGGCGACGCACAATTGGCCTAGTGTCGTCCGGGTTAGGGAGGGTTTGGCCGGTAGGGATATCCTTGTCTCATCGCGCTCCAGCGACTCCTGTGGCGGGCCGGGCACAGTGCGCGCTAACCGAGGGGGCCAGGTGCACGGTATTTCCTCCGACACATTGGTGCGGCTGGCTTCCGGGTTGGAGGCGCGCTGTGTTAAGAAGCAGTGCGGCTTGGTTGGGTTGTGCTTCGGAGGACGCATGGCTTTCGAACCTTTGTCTCTCCCGAGCCCGTACGGGAGTTGTAGCGATGAGACAAGATAGTAATTACTAGCGATTGGATACCACGAACATTGGGGAGAAAAGGGGGTAAAATTTAAAATTAAAAAAAGGACCATTTGTGATGTTTATGGGACATCTTGGAGTGCCAACAAAAGAATTTCGTCAAAGGTAAGGCATGATTTATATTTTATTTCTGCGTTTTGTGTCGTGCTTGCAGTGTTGAAATATGGTTCTCTCTTTGTTTACTGTTGTGCTATCATCAGATAATAGCATCTTATGCTTTCGCCGAAAAGCCTTTTTGAAATCTGACATGTTGGCTGGATTCACAACGAGTGTAGCTTTAATTTGGTATCTTACATGTGTGATTTAATGAAAGTTTGATTTTTATATCATTTTATTTGAATATGGCGCGCTGTATTTTCCCTGGCTATTGGCCGGTTGGACGATTGCGTCCCACCTGCCCCAGAGAGGTTAAACCAGTTGTCACGTTCAGCTCGTGCTGTACATTGGCTGGTCTAATGTACATTTTGTTAACGAGTCCTTTTAAGCACTCTGGCCAAAAGAGGGCGTTCCATCACCCTGACACAATGTCTGTGCTCACTTGGGTTTGGTTACTGACTGGGAATTTAGAAGGCTAAAATCACATAGCTATCTTCACAAAAGTATTTTCATATTTAATCATATATTTCATACAACATTTAGATGTAAACTTCATAAGTTAGTTACTTTGACATATCATCCTTAATCACATCACAAAATAATAAAACATATGACAGGATTATTCTTTAGATCCCCACAAACCATTCTTAACATTCCTATCTTATGAATATTGTTTCAAAGTTCATTCTCTTGGAGAGAAAAGGTTTTGCCGGCAAAAGTCAATCTGTAATAAAGGAGTTTCAGTCTTCCAATACTGCAGGGCAAGATAGAGAGTTCTCTCTAAATTTACAAACCAGTGTTAAGGTGTCAAGACCGGCACAGCCCCCCCCTTCCCCTCTTCTGTGGGGTCTTGCTATCTTCAAGCATTGGCCTAGCTAATGGGTCCTGTGATCCACTGTCAGGAGAGTCATAACACCAGAGACTGAACATTAGCGAGTAATATACTCGGAAGCAGTGTGTGGTGTACGCGTCTCCTAAATTGGACTAGAAGACCACTCCGATTCCCTCTTTTTCGCTGGCGTTGTTTTGGGTCGGCCTCTGGAATCAGTTCAATTGCCCTGGGTAGAACAAACAAAGGATCCACTTCGGGAAAGTTGTATTCCTGGATGTAATGCTAGTAGTGCTGGTGAGTTACCGCCGCTCTGATATCCAATAGTTATTCCCTGCTGTATGTAATAACACATAACATTTTCTGGGCTGACAATGTAAGAAATAATACATTAAAAAAACTAAATACTGCAATGTGTTCTAAGAACTAGAAGCGAGGCAGTCCTCTTTGTCATCGCCATCTTTAGCTGAATGATATAATGATATCATGAACATGAGTTTGGTGGGCTGAAATTATTCAAAAAAGATTCACTCATAAATTATACCTAAATCCGAACTGGTTCTCCAGTAAATTATTAAGAAAGGCTCATCCTTTGCACAGATTACAGCTTCTCATTTGAGCTGATTACAATTTAAATTTTATTCTCCAGAAAATCTTACAACTTATATTATGGTTAAACTCAAGTATACTAATATATAAAAAATAACATTCTTTATGGATAAAATTACCAATTTAATAGGTCTATCTTCTGTATACCCCCGTACCTTGTCACAACACCATAACACAACTAATTGTTCTTGCCATAATATAGACTTGGTATTTTACCAGATCAGCCATCATACTCTGAGACACTTTGTGATTACAGGTCCTGGGTGTGTCTGTAAGTTTTGTGTGTATCATTTGCGTTGTCGTGTGGACTCGTGTTGGGCAATGTTATATGAATGTTGTGTGAATGTTATTGCATTTGTCTGTCTCATGTGGTCTTCCTCAGCTGATGAGTTGAGCTAGTAATACTGTTTTATCCGCAAGGGGGAAGGCCACAGTTCGGAGTGTGTAGTCTCTCTCTCCCTTGAATCAATGTTTGTGAGTGACTGGGGCAAATGGATTGCTGATATTAATCTGACAGTGTTTTCTTAGTCTGGTTTCACTGTGGTTCTATGGCATAGTAGAGAGAGAACGAGAGGGGGGAGAGTGAGAGAGCGAGAGAGAGAGACAGAGCGTATAGTGTGCTAACACAACAGACAGTCAGGCCTCTGTGTTATTACCTTAAAGGAGAATTCTGTTTTGCAACCAAAACTCTATTTTTGATGTAAATGGCATGTTATAGAGGGGTCCAGACACTTTTTGTGCAATTTCACTTGTTTTTGAGAAACTTACCCCACCCAACGATTCACTTCCTCATCCTCTTTGTGCAGTACGGGGATCCGTTGCGACTCGAGCAATGGACTCGAGCAATACCTCTCCTTCCATTCTAGCAGCGGGGTGCACAGACAATAAAACAGCTGGATAGGGGAAACGGCTTGAGTCGCACAAAATGAAATATAAGGTTGTGGATAAAGTTTGGAATGACACAGATTCATGTGTACAACATCTAAAGACCTGCATCACTATACTGAGAGCGTTTCTGTTTCTTAAAGGACGTATTTGGGTATTTTTGCAGCATTTGTTTATGTTTTTTAGCCTGCGTACTGCACAATGAGGATGAGGAAGGGAATTGCTGGTTAGGTAAGTTTGTCAAAAACAGGTGAAATCGCAAAGAAAGTGTCTGGACCGTTCTATGACAACCATTTACATAAAAAATAGAGATTTGGTTTGTAAAAAAGCAAACTTCTCCTTTAAGGCTGCGGGTCTTCAATTCAACAACCCAGTGACAAGGAGAGCATTTAACTCACGTGTCCAACTCATTCCACGGAGGGCCAAGTGTCTCTGGGTTTTCGCTCCTCCTAAATCAATTTAAATCAAATTTTATTGGTCACATACACATGGTTAGCAGATGTTAATGCGAGTGTAGCGAAATGCTTGTGCTTCTAGTTCCGACTGTGCAGTAATATCTAACAAGTCATCTAACAATTTCACAACAACTACCTCATACACACAAGTGTAAAGGAATGAATAAGAATATGTACATATAAATACATGGATGAGCGATGGCCGTGCGGCATAGGCAAGATGCAGTAGATGGTATAGAATACAGTATATACATATGAGATGAGTAATGTAGGGTATGTAAACATTATATAAAGTGTCATTATTTAAAGTGAGTAGTGATGCATTTTTTATATCCAATTTTTTATTATGAACTTCTCTAGGATATGTGGGACGCTAACGTCCCACTTGGCCAAAATCCAGAAAAATGTAGCGCGCCAAATTCAAATATATTACTATAAAAATCTATCTTTCATGAAATCACACATGAAAGACACCAAATTAAAGCTACCCATGTTGTGATTCCAGCCAACATGTCTGATTTCAAAAAGGATTTACGGGGAAAGCACACCAAACAATTATGTTAGCTCAGTACATAGCCACAGTAAAACACAGCCATTTTCCCAGCAAAATATAGTAGTAACAAAAAGCAGAAATAGAGATAAAATTAATCACTAACCTTTGAACATCTTCATCAGATGACACTCATATGACATCATGTTACACAATACATTTATGTTTTGTTTCGATAATGTGCATATTTATATCCACAAATCTCGGTTTACATTGGCGCCATGTTCAGAAATGCCTCCAAAATATCCGGAGTAATTACAGAGAGCCACGTCAAATAACAGAAATACTCATCATAAACTTTGATGAAAGATACATGTTTTACATATAATTAAAGATACACTTGTTCTTAATGCAACCGCTATGTCAGATTTAAAAAAAACTTTACGTAAAAAGCACACCATGCAATAATCTGAAACGGCGCTCAACAGAAATACGAAATTACATCATAAATATTCCCTTACCTTTGATTATCTTCATCAGAATGCAGTGCCAGGAATCCTAGTTCCACAATAAATCGTTGTTTTGTTCGATAATGTCCATTACTTATGTCCAATTAGCTAATTTTGCTAGCATGTGTAGTACACATGTCCAAACGCTCGCGCAGATGCAGGCAAACGTCGGACGAAAACTTCAAAAAGTTATATCACCTCCTCCCTGTATGCCATCTTGTCGTTGTTGGTAATCAAGCCTACCACTGTAGTGTTGACTGCAAACTTGATGATTGAGTTGGAGGCGTGCATGGCCACGCAGTCATGGGTGAACAGGGAGTACAGGAGGGCGCTGAGCACGCATCCTTGTGAGGCCCCACTCTTGAGGATCAGCAGGCTGGAGATGTTGTTTCCTACCCTCACCACCCGGGGGCAGCCCATCAGAAATCCAGGACCCAGTTGCACAGAGCGGGGTCGAAACCCAAGGTTTCGAGCTTAATGATGAGTTTGGAGGATACTATGGTGTTAAATGCTAAGCTGTAATCGATGAACAACATTCTTACATAGGTATTCCTCTTGTCCAGATGGGTTAGGGCAGTGTGCAGTGTGATTATGATTGCGTCGTCTGTGGACCTGTTTGGGCGGTAAGCAAATTGGAGTGGGTCTAGGGTGATCCTTGACTAGTCTCTCAAAGCACTTCATGATGACGGAAGTGAGTGCTAGGGGGCGATAGTCGTTTAGCTCAGTTACCTTAGCTTTTTTGGGAACAGGAACAATGCTGTGCATCTTGAAGGATGTGTCCGTAAACACACCAGCCAGCTGGTCTGCGCATGCTCTGAGGACCCGGCTAGAGATGCCGTCTGGGCCAGGAGCCTTGCGAGGGTTAACACGTTTAAATGTTTTACTCACGTCGGCCACGGAGAAGGAGAGGGGAGGGTGCAGTCCTTGTTAGCGGTCCGCGACGATGGCACTGTATTATCCTCAAAGCGGGCAAAGAAGGTGTTAGGTTTGTCTGGAAGCGTGATGTCCGTGACGTGGCTGGTTTTCTTTTTGTAGTCGGTGATTTCCTGTAGACCCTGCCACATGCGTCTCGTGTCTGAGCCGTTGAATTGTGTCACGGCCCCTCTGCATTGCAGGGTCGTTAGTGATTGGAGCCACCTGGGCTCAGGGTATTTAAACTGCTTCACTAATCACTTCTCTCTCTCTCTCTGCTCCTCCAGGTATGATCCTGTTTTGTTTGTTCCTTTGTAGTTGTACATAGTTTTCACTCAGTCATATTCACACACACACACAGATTCACGCATCCCTGCACTTTCACACCTCATTCCTTTTTCTTTGTTTAAAGTTAATAGTTTTGGTTTATAATAAAGAACCTTTTTAATTGGCCTATACCTGTTGTTCGTGTCAAGGATCATATCACCTCCACCTTACCGGCCACCCTAGACCCACTTCAGTTTGCATACCGCCCCAACAGGTCCACAGACGATGCAATCGCCATCACACTGCCCTATCTCATCTGGACAAGAGGAATACCTATGTAAGAATGTTGTTCATTGACTACAGCTCAGCATTCAACAACCTAGTACCCTCCAAGCTCATCATTAAGCTTGAGCCCTGGGTCTCAACCCCACCCTGTGCAACTGGGTCCTGGACTTTCTGATGGGCTGCCCCCATGTGGTGAAGGTAGGAAACAACATCTCCACTTTGCTGACCCTCAACAGTAGGGCCCCACAAGGGTGCGTGCTCAGCCCCCTCCTGTACTCCCTGTTCACCCACAACTGCATGGCCATGCACACCTCCAACTCAATCATCAAGTTTACAGACGACACAACATTAGTGGGCTTGATTACCAACAACGACGAGACAGCCTACAGGGAGGAGGTGAGGGCACTCGGAGTGTGGTGTCAGGAAAACAACATCTCACTCAATGTCAAGAAAACAATGGAGATGATCGTAGCCTCTGCTTTTTTAGGTTAGCAGTAAAACCTTGAAATCAGCCCTTGTCTTAACAGGAAGCCAGTGTCCAAGCCTCTCTACACTGGCTTCCTGTTAAGGCAAGGGCTGATTTCAAGGTTTTACTGCTAACCTACAAAGCATTACATGGGCTTGCTCCTACCTGCCGTACATACCTACACGTACGCTACGGTCACAAGACCGCAGGCCTCCTAATTGTCCCTAGAATTTCTAAGCAAACAGCTGGAGGCAGGGCTTTCTCCTATAGAGCTCCATTTGTATGGAATGGTCTGCCTACCCACGTGAGAGACGCAGACTCGGTCTCAACCTTTAAGTCTTTATTGAAGACTCATCTCTTCAGTAGGTCCTATGATTGAGTGTAGTCTGGCCCAGGAGTGTGAAGGTGAACGGAAAGGCAATGGAGCAACGAACCGCCCTTGCTGTCTCTGCCTGGCCGGTTCCCCTCTCCACTGGGATTCTCTGCCTCTAACCCTATTACAGGGGCTGAGTCACTGGCTTACTGGTGCTCTTCCATGCCGTCCCTAGGAGGGGTGCGTCACTTGAGTGGGATGAGTCACTGACGTGGTCTTCCTGTCTGTTTTGGCGCCCCCCCTTGGGTTGTGCCCTGGCGGAGATCTTTGTTGGCTATACTCGGCCTTGTCTCAGGATCGTAAGTTGGTGGTTGAAGATATCCCTCTAGTGGTGTGGGGGCTGTGCTTTGGCAAAGTGGGTGGGGGTATTTCCTGCCTGTTTGGCCCTGTCCAGGGGTATCATCGGATGGGGCCACAATGTCTCCTGACCCCTCCTGTCTCAGCCTCCAGTATTTATGCTGCAGTAGTTTATGTGTCAGGGGGCCATGGTCAGTCTGTTATATCTGGAGTATTTATCCTGTCTTACCCGGTGTCCTGTGTGAATTTAAGTATGCTCTCTCTAATTCTATCTTTCTTTCTTTCTATCTTTTTCTTTCTTTCTTTCGTTCTTTCTTTCTTTCGTTCTTTCTTTCTTTCTTTCTTTCTTTCTTTCTTTCTTTCTTTCTTTCTTTCTTTCTTTCTTTCTTTCTTTCTTTCTTTCTTTCTTTCTTTCTTTCTTTCTCTCTCGGAGGACATGAGCCCTATGACCATGCCGCAGGACTACCTGACCTGATGACTCCTTGCTGTCCCCAGTCCACCTGGCCGTGCTGCTACTCCAGTTTCAACTGTTCTGCCTGCGGCTATGGTACCCTGACCTCGTCACCGGAGGTGCTGAACTGTTGCACCCTCGACAACTACTGTGATTATTATTATTTGACCATGCTGGTCATTTATGAACATTTAAACATCTTGGCCATGTTCTGTTATAATCTCCACCCGGCACAGCCCGAAGAGGACTGGCCACCCCTCATAGCCTGGTTCCTCTCTAGTTTTCTTCCTAGGTTTTAGCCTTTCTAGGGAGTTTTTCCTAGCCACCGTGCTTCTACACCTGCATTGCTTGCTGTTTGGGGTTTTAGGCTGGGTTTCTGTACAGCACTTTGAGATATCAGCTGATGTAAGAAGGGCTACATAAATAGATTTGATTTGATTATCGTGGACTTCAGGAAACATCCCCCCATCCACATCGAAGGGACAACATTTTTAAGTTCCTCGGCGTACATATCACAGACAAACTGAAATGGTCCACCCACACAGACAGTGTGGTGAAGAATGTGCAACAGCGCCTCTTCAACCTCAGGAGGCTGAAGAAATTTGGCTTGTCACCCAAAACCCTGACAAACTTTTACAGATGCACAATCGAGAGCATCCTGTCGGGTTGTATCACCGCCTGGTACGGCAACTGCACCGCCCTCAAACGCAAGGCTCTCCAGAGGGTGGTGCGGTCTGCACAATGCATCACCGGGGCAAACTACTTGCCCTCCAGGACACCTACAGCACACGATTTCACAGGAAGGCCAACAAGATCATTAAGGACAACCACCACCCAAGCCACTGCCTGTTCACCCCGTTATCATCCAGAAGGCGAGGTCAGTACAGGTGCATCAAAGCTGGGACTGAGAGACTGAGAAACAACTTCTATCTCAAGGCCATCAGACTGCTAAACAGCAATCACTAACTCAGAGACGTTGCTGCCTACATTGAGACCCAATCACTGGCCACTTTAATAAATGGATCACTAGTTACTTTAAGCAATGCCACTTTAATTATGTTAACATATCTTACATTACTCATATCATATGTATATACTGTATTTTATACCATCTATCGCACCTTGTCTATGCCGCTCGGTCATCGCTCATCCATATATTTATATGTACATATTCTCATTCACCCCTTTAGATTTGTGTGTAGTAGGTAGTTGTGAAATTGTTAGATTACTTGTTATTGCACTGTCGGAACTAGAAGCACAAGCATTTCGCTACACTCGCATTAACATCTGCTAACCATGTGTATGTGACCAATAACATTTGATTTGATTTGAATTTGACGTTTGGAAGAACTTTTAAAACTTGACGTTTGAGAAACCTTGATGAATGTCTAATTCTGACTTGAGACTTTGAGAGCTAGCTGCGACTGACACCCGCCTAGAGCCACAGCTGGTACTACCCACAGTGGCTGAACACACACACCGAGTTGGCACCCACACACAGATCACGCACACACACACAGTCGTCAGCTGTGTTTCTCCATCTTGGATGGGTATATAACAGACAGTCGTGAGCAGATGAGCACCCCTCCACTCCTCTATCCCCCATCCCTCTATCCCTGAGTGAAAATACACTCTGCACATCCTGTTCTCCTCTGACCGGTTGTAAGAGCTCCATCGGAGATCAGATGTGAACGTGCAGGCGATTGTTTTTCTATCTAACTGAGATCACGTTAGGAAAGCAGCACTGCTTGCCTGTGCGGGATGGAGGGACCACGAAGGAATGGAAAATTTAGTGAATTAGGAATGGCGCCGTCCAGACCATATGATGTGTGAATAAGAGTATGGATGCATTCCAAATGGCACCCTATTCCCTACAAAGTGCATTACTTTTGACCAGAGCATGTCAAAATTAGTGTACTATGTTGGGAATAGGGAGTCATTTGGGATGCCAGCCAATAGCTCGAATCCCTTTCTGAAAATGAGAGTTCAACAAGTTCAAACACAAATGAAGACAGATTAGCCTTATTGCAAACATACGTCTTTGTTTCGGTGCGAAGTATGATAAGTAATGAATAACACGTTGCTATGCATCTCTCATCAACCATAATGGCATTCACTTGAAGGGGTATGTGTATGAAATAAGCATAGCCAATGGATTGTTAACACTTTTCCATGGTCTGTTTTCAACATGAGGGATGGGGCCTCAGATGAATAATTGAATGTTGTAGAGAATGATGTCAGAGGTGAAAGGGTATCTAGGGATCTAGCGCTTGTCCTTTGGAATAGTCAGCTTACCTTGTGACAATAAGCAACAAATGTTTATTGGAAATTCTAAGTTAGGAGTGACAGTATTTATGATATGAGGCTTGTCTGTGAGCATCATAGATCATAAGGGGGCGGCAGGTAGCCTATTGGTTAGAGCGTTGGGCCAGTAACCGCAAGGTTGCTGGATCGACTCCCTGAGCTGAGAAGGTAAAAATCTGCCATTCTTCCCCTGAACAAGGCAGTTAACCTACTGTTCCCCGGTAGGCCGTCATTGTAAATAAGAATGTGTTCTTAACTGATTTGCAGAGTTAAAAAAAGGTGACATTTTTTTATAAAAAAAATTAGAGGTTACAAATTGGTCTTAGACCTGCAAGGTTCTACAGTATTCTAAGGAGTGAAGCTCCACAAATAGAAACATAAAGGAGCGGATTTTCCCTCAAGGGTCCTATCTGACAACCAAAGTGTGACAATGGACAAACAGTAAAAAGACGATAGGAAAACAAGTGGACAGTAAGTGGAAAGATTGTTCTAGAACAATCCAGAGTGATCATAGTGTGAAGAACTCTCAGCGGAAAGACAGCATGCCCAGTTGTGTGTGTAGGGCCCTCAGTGGAGAAATGGCACATGGTGGGTTTCTCAGGGATTGCTACAGCAACAGATCTGGAGCAGTGTGTGTGTATCAGCCTGTGTGTGTTTGTGGAGTGTGTCAGCCTGTGTGTGTTTGTGGAGTGTGTCAGCCTGTGTGTGTTTGTGGAGTGTGTCAGCCTGTGTGTGTTTGTGGAGTGTGTCAGCCTGTGTGTGTTTGTGGAGTGTATCAGCCTGTGTGTGTTTGTGGAGTGTATCAGCCTGAGTGTGTTTGTGGAGTGTGTCAGCCTGTGTGTGTTTGTGGAGTGTGTCAGCCTGTGTGTGTGTTTGTGGAGTGTGTCAGCCTGTGTGTGTTTGTGGAGTGTGTCAGCCTGTGTGTGTTTGTGGAGTGTATCAGCCTGAGTGTGTTTGTGGAGTGTGTCAGCCTGAGTGTGTTTGTGGAGTGTGTCAGCCTGAGTGTGTTTGTGGAGTGTGTCAGCCTGTGTGTGTTTGTGGAGTGTGTCAGCCTGTGTGTGTTTGTGGAGTGTGTCAGCCTGTGTGTGTTTGTGGAGTGTGTCAGCCTGTGTGTGTTTGTGGAGTGTGTCAGCCTGTGTGTGTTTGTGGAGTGTGTCAGCCTGTGTGTGTTTGTGGAGTGTGTCAGCGTGTGTGGGTGAACTGCAGTGTCTCATAAATCCACAGGCACATCCTGAAAGCATCAGACAGATTCTGGCGGCCCTCTGCACCTCTCCAAAGCACACACACAGGATATTGGAAATTACACTCACTTGACTTTACACAGATGACCATAGCAACAAAAAGAACGTAAAAGTACATTGTCCGATAAATTTTCCACAAAAATGAAATCTATGGAATATATCATTATGTGGTGTCGAGGCAGGTTCGTTGATATGTTCTTGGAAATATTGACTTCATAACTTTATAATATAAATGTGTATGTACTGAGATAATGTGGTGGAGATTATCCAGGGTTTTATCACATCTATCATTAGGGCCGTGATATGAGGCATACGCTAAATATGTGGAAAGGCCCTTTATGGTGTGTGTGTGTGTGCATGTGTGTGTGCGTGTGTGCGTGTGTGTATGTGTGCGTGTCTGCGTGCATGCACATGATTCCCATAATGCCTAATGAGCAAGATATTAAACGCAATTGATTCGAGGTGCTTCATATAGTATTTACAGTTGGCAGCATCCAATGAGAAATAACCTTCCTGTGGAAATGCAATTAAATATCCCCTACTGTTAATATTGGCCTGGATGTGTACAACATATGCTTGCTTTATAACATCATTGTGTCAGATAATAATTTTGTCTCCTGTACATGTACAGTAACTCTACAGACTGATCCAACTTTGCACGTGTCATTAAGGTCGTTAAAGAGATGGGGAGATTGCAATGCAGACTCCAGAGGTACAAGCATCATATTGATCTGACAGAACACGGCCTGTATTCATAGAGTCTATGAGTCCGAATGCTGATCTAGGACCAGGTCCTCACTATCCTTGTTACTCCTTATGATCTACTAGGCAACAATGATCCTAGATCAGCATTCCTACTCCAAGATGCTTGATACATACGGCCCCAGGTCACCCCTTTTATTCATTATGATTTAAAAGGCAAACACTGAACCTAGATCAGCATTCCTACTCTGAGACACTCTGTGAGTACGGGCCCAGATGTAGCTGTGCTCTGCCTGCTGTGTTGTGAATTGTGTTGCGCTGTATCACAGATGGCATGTTGAAAGTGATTGGTTGAGGTGGAAATTTAGGCAATCATGTTAATTTAGTGAACATGCAGCAGGGAAGCAGAACAATACTTACATTCATAATCTCTCCGTCACACAGACACACAAATGCATGCACACAAACACACACACTGTGATTACTGGAACTACAGGTTATTAGGAAGGGGAAACAAACTACAAGCTGTGCAGTACACTGGGTCCCTGACACAACCAAACACACACACACACACACACACACACACACACACACACACACACACACACACACACACACACACACACACACACACACACACACACACACACACACACACACACACACACACACACAGACCGACCGACAAACACACTGCAATTACTGTAACTACGGGATAAACTACAAACTGTACAGAACTGGTGCTGCTCATTGGGACACCCTCATATCTCTCCCACACAGGTGAGTCTGTACAAAAGCAGAGCTCCCCACCCTATATGTACCTCCCTGCACACTGCATGCAGGATTCCTCACAAAGCAACTGTATCGCATATCTCACTCAGACACTGACTCATGCCTAAAAAACTCTGGCTCCTCAAAAGGTTTCGTCTCATCACAATCACTGTCCCTTCAAGGAATAGGCATACTTTCAGAAAGTTACACTAGGCATGGTCCATTGAAGGTATGCTTTGAGACAGTTAGGGCTGGTTAAGACAGTTGAAAGTGCAACAATGATATGGGAATGAGACTGTTGTTTTCAGAGTCTTCTTTAAGTTAAGATTTGCTGGGGTAACAATGTAAGAAATAATACATAAAAAAAACAAATACTGCATAGTTTCCTAAGGACTCGAAGCGAGGTGACCATCTCTGTCGGCATCATCTTGTACTATCTTGTACGCCATCTTGTACATCTTGTACATTTCAAAGTGTTGAAGGTTAGGTTTAGGCATTAACTCCACATTTTAAAGGTTATGGTTAAGGTTTGGGATAGGCTTAAAATAAAAATCTCAAATACAACTTTCTATCGCTGGATTCAAACATGCAACCTTTAGCACCATATGCTTGACCTTGACTGGGCTAACAGTTGTGATGTTGTGAGACGAGAAGAAGAGTGAGAGAGAGAGAGAGAGAGGGAGGGAAAAGGGGTGAAAAGGAGGGACCGAGGGACGAAAGGAGGGAGGGCGGCCAGAGGTCAAATAAGGAGATAGACTGAGATGCAGGGTGGGAATGTTTAGCCTGGCTGACACGACCCATGTGACCACACTGCGAGGAAGAGCTGTGACTCACTGGTCTGGACAGGAGGTCGTTTCTTAATGCAATATTCACATTAAACTGAGTGAAACTGAGCGAATTGATTGGTTCTCTAAAAAATAAGAAATCCTGGGGGGTTGAGACCTGTTGTTGTTTGGATTTAAAAATCCAACAGTTATAATGTAAGTGGGTGGCGCTCAGGGGGTGTGTTTGGCTGTAGCTGTGGGTGTTTGAGTGGGAAAGACACAGAGGAGAACCAACCAGTAAAAGCACTGCCCCTTTCATTATCAATGCATCGTGCCGACAACATTAAAACGGCATTTCCAGACTCTGAAGCCAGGAGGACTTTGAGTTAGGTGTCAGCCAAACTAGGGAGTTTCTGGGAGAGGAAAATATTGAGACAAGAGACAGAAATAGAGGGAGAGAACAGAGAAAGGTAAAGAGACTGACTTATGTGATTGTTGGCCTTACCAGGACAGTCCCAGACTGGGGGACTCAATGTCTCAGTGAACTGCAGAGCGTTAGCTAGGATCGCTTACTGTATTTGTATTGGAAGCCTGAAAGAACAATATCTTCTCTATTCTCTCCCTCCTCTCCTACAAATGGAATTTCTGAGTCGGGTTGGTGGCTCAGGAAGATCCAATCCTTCCATTGTTATCTTGGAGCATGACAGTGATGTGGTTGCCCTTGGAAACAGGGACTCTGTGGCCCAAATGGCACCCTATTCCCTATATAGTGCACTTCGTGTGACCAGAGCCCTATGGGCCATGGTCAAAATTCATTTGGGATGCACACCTAGTTACATCACTGCATCCCTCTATCAAACACAGATCTTGTATCAACAATCGCTGTCTGATAACGTCAACTTAATCCCTGTAAGGGGACAGCCATAGTGTTCATGCTATATCAACCTGAAACACTTGCAACTGAAGAAAGAGTTAAGGTTGACAATGGGTGGGACAGAGAGAGAGTGTGTGAGAGAGAGAGAAAAAGAGAGAGGGAGCCAGAGAGAGAAAAGGGCAGGCAGAGAGAGAGCATGATAGGGGCAGAGAGTGAAAAGGAGAGAGCAATAGAGCGAGGCAGAAAGAGAAAAAAAAGAGAGAGCGAGAGAAGGAATGAGTGAGAGAGACACATGGACAGACTGTATGCATTTAGCCATGACATAACCACGTCTGGCTTTCGGTTTGTCTGGGCATGCCTTTACCCCTTATGTGTGGCCTGACCTGGGTATAGACACAGGTCTCTGCCACAGCCCATTGGGTATTAGTTGTAAACCAACCCGGCATGTGTACACACATGGGTGTTAAGTAACGGTGACTGGGGAATGGATGGAAAGTGTAACTTTGTGTGTATGTGTGTGTACCCCTCAGACCCCATGCTCCACCTTGCTCTAATGACTGACGCACATCCATTTTTCTCGTTAAATGGTGGCTGGAGTCAATCGCTCATTGTGACGTCATCAGATAGAGACGTGGGATTGTGCCGAAACAACAACAAAACAGCAGTTTTTCCCCCCTCAGATTGAACCCCGTTTTAGAATCATGTCTTCAGCCACAGGGTGTGCGCTTTCACATAAATCCTACAATACTGCCAATACTGTGGCAACTAGGCTAATTTAGTTCCAGGTATTGCGATTACTACTTTGGCTGTGTGTTGACAAATTGATAGCCTCAGTAACGTTTATGGGGTGTGGTTTCAAACAGAGATGTCTTCTCAATAGACAATGGATACAAACAACTATTCACCTGGGCCAAAATAGTAAAAAAAAGTCA
The DNA here is from genome assembly GCF_016432855.1 of Salvelinus namaycush. NCBI lineage: Eukaryota > Metazoa > Chordata > Actinopteri > Salmoniformes > Salmonidae > Salvelinus > Salvelinus namaycush. The sequence goes on from NC_052315.1 coordinate 39,500,548, forward strand.
CAACTTTTAATGTCAGGTCATGCTGATTTAAAAAGGGACAAAACAAATATGTAGTTTCGTTTCCAGAGGCCATAGCACACACACACACACACACACACACACACACACACACACACACACACACACACACACACACACACACACACACACACACACACACACACACACACACACACACACACACACACACACACACACACACACACACACACAATTACACACTCTCTTGTCACATGTGAATGTGATTTGTGTTTTTTCTCAGCCTCCTACCAGTGCAGGACCCAAACCCAGACTTATACCCAGTTCCAAACCCAGAACCAAATCTTTCCCAGTTCTGTGATCCCAGAACTTTGGTGGCTTGCCTACTGAAGTATCAGAAGAACTTTGGCTTGCCTACTGAAGTATCAGAATAACATGTATGTAATGGGTGTCACCATAATTCATTCGGGCTTTTACAGTATAGAAGTGACATCTAAACTGGGAAAACAATCTAAGGGGCAAATCCTAACTTCAACTTAAGTCTGACTTTCACTTAGCCATGTATTGATGTCAATGGGAGACTAAGTATAAATTAGTCTTAAAATCACCAATAAGCTTGAGTTTCAAGGCCAGGATAGTTTGAGTGCTTGTGTGTGTGCATACGTGTGTGTTTCAAGTTTCATGCTTTTTATTAGTTGTATGTACAGGATACACATGGTATACACCGTCCAATGATGTGTGTGCGAGCATGTGTGTATTTGTGCATGAATGTGTGTGCTTGTTGTAACGGTATGTGTGCATATTGAATGCTTGTCCTATCGTTGTTATCAATAGTCAGTAACATTGACATCAGCTGTGGCCTGTGGCACAATAATGGGCTTGGGCGGAAAATCAAGGCTGATTTTCACTTAGTCATGCATTGATGTCAATGGGAGACTAAGTCAAAATTCTACTTGAATGGGAGTTCGCCCCATACAGACAACAATCACTGTAGAGCAGAGAGTAAGAGAAATGTCATTTTTTTTTTCATTATTGTATTCCATGCATGTACGTACTGAAGGTCAGGCTAATCAGAATTATAGTGTGGGCTAGAGCTGTTACTGTCACGATCGTCGAAATAACATTTGGACCAAGGCGCAGCGTGATATGGGTTCCACATCTTTTTATTTGTGAAACGCAAAAAAACAATAAAGCGCAAACTACACGTGAAGCTATTGTCATGCCCTGACCGCAGAGTCCGGGGCCCGCTACGAGGGTCCCCAGTCCGGGGTCGGCGGCGAGTGTCCCCGCTCTAGAGGCGCTACCTAAGTGGGCCAAGCCAGAGGTGGAGCGGGGTCTACGTCCCGCACCAGAGCCGCCACCACGGTGAAATGCCCACCCAGACCCTCCCCTATAGGTTCAGGTTTTGCGGCTGGAGTCTGCACCTTTGGGGGAGGGTACTGTCACGCCCTGACCGCAGAGAGCTTTTTATGTCTCTATTTTGGTTTGGTCAGGGTGTGATTTGGGTGGGCATTCTATGTTCATTTTCTATGTTTTGTATTTCTTTGTTGTTTGGCCGCGTGTGGTTCTCAATCAGAGACAGCTGTCTATCGTTGTCTCTGATTGAGAACCATACTTAGGTAGCTTTTTCCCACATGGTTTTTGTGGGTAGTTGTTTTCTGTTTTTGTGTCTGCACCAAACAGAACTGTTTCGTGTTGTTACATTTTGTTATTTTGTTATTTTGTCTCAGTGTTCAGTTTTTTAAAATAAATAATCATGAACACTTACCACGCTGCGCTTTAGTCCACACCTTCTTCATACGACGACTGTTACAGCTATGGCGTGCTCACAGGCAACTACACATAAACAAGACCCCACAAAAACCCAGGGGGGAAATGGCTGCCTAAATATGATCCCCAATCAGAGACAATGCTAAACAGCTGCCTCTGATTGGGAACCATACCAGGCCAACATAGAAATATAACAACCTAGATTACCCACCCTAGTCACACCCCGACCTAACCAACATAGAGAATAAAAAGGCTCTCTATGGTCAGGGCGTGACAGTTACTTTTGTGTTCTTCAGGACAGAGAATAACGTTTCCCGTGAGGGAACTTCTTGTTAAGATGTGTGTAATAAAATGCTGTTGTACTCTATGGTAGATGATAGTAATAATAATAAATGTATGTCTTCAGCCTTGGACACTTTTGGATGCTCTTCTAATCAGAATTACTGTCGCCACACACACACACACACACACACACACACACACACACACACACACACACACACACACACACACACACACACACACACACACACACACACACACACACACACACACACACACACACACACACACACACACACACTGCTCTTCACTGTGTGCAGAAGAGAGAGCAATCATTATGATCTGACCTATGACCTGTTTTAACTCACCCAATAGACAACTCTTTCTGGGAAAGTCACCAATAAGTTCAAGTTTCAAGGCCGGGATAGTTTGATTTCAAAATTGTTATGTGCGCATCCCTTGTGTAGTCCTACAGTCGGTGTGTTTGTGCGTGCATGCCTATGCTTGAGTGCTTGCTTGTGTGCCTGTGTGTGTTTTTGTGCGTGCATATGTGCTTGCGTGTGTGTGTGTCTTTTGTGCATGTGTGTGTGCGAGCGAGCATGTGTGTATTTATGTGTCCTTGTTGTTATGGTATGTGAGCATATTGAATGGGTTTCCTATCGTTGTTATCAATAGTCAGTAACATTGACATTAGCTGTGGCCTGTGGCACAATAATGGGGTTGGGCGGAAAATCAGGGCTTGTAGTATCACAGTCTGGGTGTGTTTTCATCCCACTTGCCGTTATTTGGAAGCTATTCAATTACACCAAATCTGTCTCAAATGAAATGCTTAAATTGCTGTATCCTTTACAAATGTGGGCCTTGACAGCAGTTCACTTCCTCCATTGACTTGAGGAATGGCGGTTGTTTTCATTGTAGCTATGTCAAGGGCTGCTTAACCTTCCGTGATAGATTGACTCTGGTTGAATATAGTTGGCATTGTAAACCGGTACCTGACTTCTCAGTTACTTTGTAGTGTGGGGCTTGAGCACATGGTAGTGATTACCTATAAGACTGGAGAGACATGGGGGAGTGTCCCCCCCATGTGAAGAGGATAGGCTGTGAATTTTACATTTAAATTAACGAACCCGCCGAGGGCAGAAGGCCAGATGGATCTGCCCTGAGAGAGGCACCACTCAAAGAGGGAGTTCAGAATGGGGATGTGGGGGTGTTTTTAAGTTGATGTTTTAACTCCCAGATTGTAAGTGGTAAAAAGATGGCTAGTAGCTATGCTCCTGTGGTTGGTGACTGAGAAATGATTGAGCCAGACCCCCAGCTATAGCCTAACCCACCCCCCATGAAGTGTAAACAGTAGAGTTATTTATTTTGTACAGACTGTATAAAATAAATAATACAAATAATGAGCTACAGTATATTTTGTATGCTCCAATAAAAAAAAAAAATGATGGTTCAGTTTTTTGTTCCCAAACCCACCACTGGTGTCTGTGGCCGAAAAGCTCTATTTTCATGTCAACTGACCAAATCAAATCAAATTGTATTGGTCACATACACATGGTTAGCAGATGTTAATGCGAGTGTAGCTATAATGCTTGTGCTTCTAGTTCCGACAGTGCGGTAATATCTAACAAGTAATCTAACAATTCCACAACAAATACCTAACACACACAAATGTAAAGGGATAAATAAGAATATGTACATATAAATATATGGACGAGCAATGACCGAGCTGCATAGGCAAGATGCAATAGATGGTATGAAATACAGTACATACATATGGGATGAGTAATGTAAGATATGTAAAATTATTAAAGTGGCTAGTGATCCATTTATTAAAGTGGCCAATGATTTCGAGTCCGTATGTAGGCAGCATCCTCTCGGTGTCAGCGATGGCTGTTTAACAGTCGGATGGCCTTGAGATAGAAGCTGTTTATCAGTCTCTTGGTCCCAGCTTTGATGCATCTGTACTGACCTCACCTTCTGGATGGTAGCGGGGTGAACAGGCAGTGGCTCGGGTGGTTGTTGTCCTTGATAATATTTTTGGCCTTCTAGTGACATCAGGTGCTGTAGGTGTCCTGGAGTGTAGGTAGTTTGCATCCTGTGATGCGATGTAAAGACCGCACCACCCTCTGGAGAGCTTTGTGGTTGTGGGCGGTGCAGTTGCCATACCAGGTGGTGATACAGCCCGACAGGATGCTCTCAATTGTACATCTGTAAAAGTTTGTGAGGGTTTTAGGTGCCAAGCCAAATTTCCTCAGCCTCCTGAGGTTGAAGAGGCACTGTTGCGCCTTCTTCACCACACTGTCTGTGTGGGTGGACCATTTCAGTTTGTCTGTGATGTGTACGCCGAGGAACTTAAAACTTTCCACCTTCTCCACTGCTGTCCTGTCGATGTGGATAGGGGGGTGCTCCCTCTGCTGTTTCCTGAAGTCCACGATCATCTCCTTTGTTTTGTTGACGTTGAGTGAGATGTTGTTTTCTTGACACTACACTCCGAGTGCCCTCACCTCCTCCCTGTAGGCTGTCTCGTCATTGTTGGTAATCAAGCCCACTAATGTTGTGTCGTCTGTAAACTTGATGATTGAGTTGGAGGTGTGCATGGCCACGAAGTCATGGGTGAACAGGGAGTACAGGAGGGGGCTGAGCACGCACCCTTGTGAGGCCCCAGTGTTGAGGATCAGCGAAGTGGAGATGTTGTTTCCTTCCTTCACCACCTGGGAACAGCCCATCAGAAAGTCCAGGACACAATTGCACAGGGCGGTGTTGAGACCCAGGGCCTGAAGCTTAATGATGAGCTTGGAGGGTACTATGGTGTTGAATGCTGAGCTGTAGTCAATGAACAGCATTCTTACATAGGTTTTCCTCTTGTCCAGATGGGATAGAGCATTGTGCACTGTGTTGGCGATTGCATCGTCTGTGGACCTATTGGGGCGGTATGCAAATTGAAGTGTGTCTAGGGTGGCAGGTAGGGTGGAGGTAATATGATCCTTGACTAGTCTCTCAAAGCACTTCATGATGACAGAAGTTAGTGCTATGGGGCGATAGTCATTTAGTTCAGTTATCTTTGCCTTCTTGGGTACAGGAACAATGGGGGCCATCTTGAAGCATGTGGGGACAGCAGACTGGGATAGGGAGAGATTGAATATGTCCGTAAACACACCAGCCAGCTGGTCTGCGCATTGTCTGAGGACGCGGCTAGGGATGCCGTCTGAGCCGGCAGCCTCGCGAAGGTTAACACTTTTAAATGTCTTACTCACGTCAGCCATGGAGAAGGAGAGGGGGTACCCGCAGTTCTTGGTAGCGGGCCGCGCCAGTGGCACTGTATTATCCTCAAAGCAGGCAAAGAAAGTGTTTAGTTTGTCTGGAAGCAAGACGTCAGTATTTGTGACGTGGCTGGTTTTCTTTTTGTAGTCGTTAATTGCCTGTAGACCCTGCCGCATACATTTTTTGCTCATCTTTATCAAGGGTGACAATCATTTCGGACCTGACTGTACATCACTACGGAGTAGCTAGGCCAGTGTGGCCCAGTGGTCCAGACCGAGGCCCAGAGAGGGGAGAGGAGAGGCAGATGAAGCCCATCTGGACCACATCAGACCTGGGTAAACAGAGCCAGATTGTACACGGAGCTATGGATGCTTGGCTTGGCTTCCACCAGCCATCACAAACAGGCTCAAGGTACAAAATAATACACACGTTATCATTAACTCTGACCGTGTGCAAAAATGCAAATCCCATCTCCAAGCCCTAACCCCTCGCACACTTTGTGTCGTGCCATTTGGTTGGGGAGGTTCCAAAGGTGACCGGAGGCGGCGTCGAGGAGAGAGGTGAAAGGAAAGGCAACGTTCTAAGGTGGTGTTAAGAGCTGTTTTGATCACTTAAAACTTGTTTTGATAATCTCTAGCGTTGGGTTAATCCTTGTCTTCTTCCTCTTGACCTCCAATGCTATCCAATGGATCATGCCTTTTTCTCTCCTCCAGAGCACCGGCTCTCTCACGTTAAAATAAAAATAGATTTTGACTCCAAAACACAGTCTTTGAAGGAGACAAATTGATTTCAGTGGTTTGGCAGGTTGCTATTGTAGTTTATTTTAAATAAATTCTGTATTTTTTTAAGCCTTGGCTGACACAGGCTGGATTGAGATTGAAAAAGGCAGTATGTAACGATACCAGTCTGCGAACACTTATTGGGCTTTCTTGGATACACAGAATTCGGAGTGTATACACAGTTTAGAATGTGTGTGAGACATTTTGACAATCAGAAAGAGAGTAGTTGTGGTGGGTAGAGCAGTACTGTCAATATGCACTTAAGTGACCTTGTAGCACCCAGTGTATGTTTGTGTGTGTGCCGTGTGTGTTAGAGTTGATTTAGTGATACCTGGAGAAGGGGGTTGGATTCTCTCCGATGGGTGTGTCCACCTGGAGCTTGCTGCATGTCTGAGTTCCATGTCGGCTAGCGCATGGTTAAATAAGGGAAGATGCTGAAACCACTGTGAGTTTGAGGTGAAAAAACAAGTTTCCACAAGCACGTTTTTTTGGATCCTACCCTTCTCCAAGGAGTGGAGTCACAAAAACAACATGCTCGTTCCTCCAGCACTCTATCTTTCAGCGGCCAGTCACTCCTACCTATTCCAGCTTATTCTTCACAGCCCAGATCAGCCCCGCTCCTGCCGCGTTCTGTGTTTCAGTATGGATCACTATGTTTCACTGTTCAGGACCTAAAGCAACACTGTTCAGTTGGAAGTTCAGGCCCAGTTCTTTTCTGTTCTCCCCACACCGCATATCCACATTATTCCACTGGCAGACGTCGCCTTGTGCACTTCATTACTTTTGCATTTTATTGACCCAAGATGTGTTTCTGTCTCTCAAGCAGATCAGAGGAGAGATTGACTGCCCTAGTGCTCTCGCTCGCATATTTGATTATTTTGTTCTGTGTGGTGATTGGCCATTTTCAACTGGTGGGGGAAACCCCATAAAGAAGTCGACTGCTCCACTGTCCCGTTTGGGTCAAGATTTATAGTAATAATCACTTAGCGGGCTGGTCACGGCAGGTACAGTTGCATGGAGAAATGCTGCAGGCCTCTTTCACAAACAAGCACATTTGGTGTAGTCTCTCTATGGAACTTGGTCGCTCCACAGGGTTCTAAACTAACTTTTTCAACTGGTCGCACTGGTGCTACCAACTTTTTCAGTTGGTGGCACCAGCACATGATTTGGTCGCACCAATTTTTTTATAAATAATTTATAATTAATAATGACCTTACCTGTGTAACATAATGTGCCTGCATTCCATACAGAAGCAGGCTAACATTGACTATCCATCTTTTAAATTAGCATGCCTTTTTGTTCTTACATTGATTTGGATAGATTTACAGTAACAGCAAAATGTGATTGTTGTGTTTGGCTAGAGGTGTTTCTGTAGCGCACTTGGGATGGAGTTTTCAAAACAAATGGCCACTGGATTGATGCAAATAATCATGATTCTGCAAAGTGGTAATAGGCTATTAACCAAGCCTGGAATTTCGTAATTTTAGGGGCGAGGTCATTTGGCCTTCAAGAGGTGCCCAATCTGTCAGGGCACCAAAGCCAAGAACCAAAATAGACAATTACATTGCTTAGAAACACTAGGTATTCTGTTAAAAAAATATATAAGTGAATATAAAAATACATAATTAGCCTACATATCAAATTGTAGGAGATGAACACATTGTTGCTGACATAAGGGAGGTGCTAGAAAATGTAGTCAAACTTTAATTACACTTTTAATTACATAGGCCTATATGTAGGCCAAACACAAGTCATGTTTGACAAATGTAATGTAGGATAATTAACATTAACGTCATTAACATTAAAATCTTGATTCTGTTGACAAACTATCGAAATACTCAATGCACGGTTCATTTAGATCAAATGGTCACAAGAGTGGAGAGAAAGGCCAGTGCCTGTTGCACACCGCAAACATCAACCACCTTGGAATCTGAGCGGAGGCAGTAAGCATTTTAAAACTATTTAACCATAAACGGAATTGTTTAATCCAAATAATTAATCATTGATTGGATTTATATAGCACTTTTCTACTAACTGAGGTACTCAAAGCGCATTACATAGTAGGGGGAAACTCACCTCACCACATTTGTGCGTATAACTTACTGGCGTGTGTGCATTGCTGCTCTCATAACGTGAAGAAAAAATAGTTTATCAGAAAGCTAAAAGTTCTTATGCTGCATCAGTCTAATTGCTTTTAAAGTTTTTTTGATATACAGTGGATGTATGAATTTGGGATCTATCGTCCCATAACTGTCCCAGAGTCTGTTTGGAATCTTTTTTCCCCCGCACAGAACAAAAAGATGAGCAATAGAATAGGTCAACTTTTCTACAATGGGGGATAGTAGATTGACATAGGCTAGTGATTTTGCTGTTCGTAAAGTGAATGTGGACAGTTCTTCTAACATCTTCAAAGTGCGCCTCAGAATTCGATAAGGGACGCAAGCTGTTGCATCCCCGATGTGTCTGTCTGAATAGCTACATGGACTATCTGAGTTAACCTTGTATCCTTATTGACTCACAGGGCCCTACACACTCACACACACACACACATTATCATCTGCTCACTCACACATAATATGCTCATACATTTATACACACGCATACCCACTCACATACAAGCTGCTGCTACTCTGCTTATCTTCTATACGGTTGCCTAGTCACCTTACCCCTATACATATCTACCTCCATCATTCTAGTATCCCTGCACATTGTAAATATGGTATTGGAACTGACCCTGTATATAGTATGCTTACATACTTACTTATTGAGTTCTTCATATTTTTTCTTATTTCTCATGTTTTTTTTTCTAGAATCACATTGTTATTGATTATTGAATTGTTGGGTTTTGAGTATGCAAAAAAGGCATTTCACTGTGCTTGTGCATGTGACATTAAAACTTGAAACTTCACGTGTAGGAGGTGGTGGGCCATGGCAAGCTATCTGCTTTAGTTTTTGAGATCTCTGTTGAGGGATCTCTGTCAATCTCTGTTGAGGGAGGAGATGGTTTTTACATATTGTGTATATTTATCTATTTATTCTGAATACATTTACATTTGTTGACAATGTCAATTCTTGCAAATTATTTCTAAATACTTACTTTTATGTTCACTAGCTGGAAGCCCCTTGCTTCAGACGGTCAGGATGTTCATTTCGTAGCTCACAAACAAAATGACTTTGCTGTGATGATTTATTGTATACATTTTTGTCTGTCACTTTTGACTCACATGATCTATTCAGCTCCCCTGTGTCCTGCTCCCAGAGATCAACCAAGTCCTATTCATAAAGCATGAGCTGGTTCACTTGTCTATGAGGAGAACCATCCTACTGCAGTTTGAGCTATTTAGACATTGGGACCACATATGCATTTGCCTGTTGTCTTTTCTGTGTCTCACACAGTCTAGTACATTTTAAAGTTGGAGAACACCAACTACAGATACACGTGCTTGTTTGAGTATCTCAAAGACTAAATTCAATGTAGAATCAGTTTAACAGGTGACAGATTATTTTACTATTGTAACATGCAGTGGGGAGAATTCTATTATCCCCGCCAGGAGCCCAGGCTTTTGCCATAGATGGTAGAGTGCTTGTCTCTGAACCACACAAGCTTTAGATTGCATTCTGCTAAGGTACTTGTCTTTCTCTACATCGGTCAGCTACATTGGTGACCAGGGTGGGATCCTTTCGATACACTTATGGGGTATGGGCACACAAATGCTCCTAAAGAGAAAGGGAAATACTGAAGTATGCATTGATGACAGTTCTACAGTCTCCATTAGAGGCCCAGGCTTTTTGCATAGATGGTAAAGCGATTATTTCTGCACTGCAACTTTGTAAGATTGTGCCCTCCACGCTCCTTGATATACACTATATATACAAAAATTTGTGGACACCCCGTCAAATAAGTGGATTCGGCTATTTCAGCCACAACCGTTGATGACAGGAGTATAAAATTGAGCACACAGCCATGCAATCTCTATAGACAAACATTGGCAGTAGAATGGCCTTACTGAAGAGCTCAGTGTCTTTCAACGTGGCACCGTCATAGGATTCCACTTTTCCAAAAAGTCAGTTCGTCAGAGCTTCCCCGGTCAACTGTAAATGCTGTTATTGTGAAGTGGAAACGTCTAGGACCAACAATGGGTGCATCCTGGTCTCGGAGCATTTCATATTATTCTGTATGTAAGTCTGAGACAATCCATTTAGCATGGCATTTATTAATTTGAGTATGTCTATCATCCATTTTCGTATGACGTGTTACAAATTTGCAAACCGTACAATATGTTTTTGCCTTAACGCTGCAATATGTAACTTTTTGGGCGACCCAACCAAATTCACATAGAAATATTGAGTTATAGATCTGTCATTCTCATTGAAAGCAAGTCTAAGAAGCATTAGATATGTTCTATGTGCACTATTCCTATGCGTCCCGTTCTTACGTTTTGTTTTTGTACACCAGCTTCAAACAGCTGAACATACAATATTTTTGGTTATGAAAAATATATTTTACAGCGGTTTAGATGGTACAATGATTCTCTACACAATGACTTGTTTCTTCCTACCTCAGTCCAGATCAGAGTGGACAGGTCAGTAGCATGGAGAAGTACTTGTTGCGTGGATTAGCTCCAACACATCCTCTATTCTGCCCTATCGCAGACCTTAAGCAGGGAAGAATGCCTCTTTGCTTCCATTGAGAACTGTATTTCCAGACATTGGAATTCGGAAATGGGTGCTGACAATTTAGATTGGGAGTACATGAAAGGTAAAGAGGGTGGGAGAGTGTCTCAACGTTGTGTCTGCGGCGTGTCTGTCCATGTGTGTTTCATTTCATTACCTCTGAACACGGCAGAGTCAGAGTGTTTTCATTCTCTACTGTAGATGGGATAGACTTTATTAGATCCGTTCTTGCATAAAATGAAGGCTGGGGCACCATGCCAATGTACGTCATTGTTTGAAATGGAGTCAGACTATTTCAGCTAGCTTACATGCTGACCAGACCGGACACGTCGCGTGAGCGAGCGTCGCAAAATAAATTTATAAATCCATGTTATTCATTTATTGCACCCACACTGCTTGCGAGTGCCAACGAGCGTCTGCGACACCAAGGGCTAAAATAGATGTCGTTCCTATTTCTGACGCAGATCGCGCTGCAAGTCCTGCCTCTCCCATCTCCTCATTGGTTTATAGAAGCAGGTACCCACGTGCCATCTCCTCATTGGTTTATAGAAGCAGGTACCCATGTGCCATCTCCTCATTGGTTATACCCACGTGGGTGATAGAAAGACTAAATGTTTTGCCGGTAGTCGTGGTAATACAATGAAAGTTTAGATGCGATCGCCATATAATTTAAACGATGAAAAAGCCTGGAAGGAGGAGAGATGACTAGAAACGATTCGGTTGGCCGTTTTATATGTGGATTAATTGTCGGAGTAGAGATCCTTGTGCATTTCAGGTAAAATAACAACTCAATGTTTATATCCCAGGACAAATTAGCTAGCAACAGCAAGCTAGCTAAATAGGACAAATTAACGTTAGCTAGCAAGTGCAAGCTAACTAGCTAAATTACCATACATGTTTAATGCTTTTCGACCTGTCCCCAAATTAATATCATTGGTTCAGAGTTTGTTTTGATATTTTAACCTGCTTGTCGTGATCACGTTTGGTGTGGGGGGGCAAAATACATTTATGCACGATAGCACACGATCACGCGCACAGCCGGTTTGGACTAGGTGTTAGCATTATTGTTTGAGGGCATGTTATAGTTCACCTCAGCCCAATGGGTGGCGTGGGAGGGAGGGTTATACACACCACTAGCTCTGTTGGATGTGGCGAGGATGACAATTGTCTTTTGATCAGGACCAGATGCACTATGCAGCTTGGTTCTGGATGGTAGGCAGTGCGTAGGGTTACCACAGGGTTAGGATCTCTACTTAACCCTATCTTAAAACGATGTGGTGTTTTTGCTCACCTTGCCCAGGTAACAGGTACTGTATGTGGTCATAATGACAGAGTAATAAAGACTAGTCCTACAACCCTGACCACAGGTACCACTGAAAAAAGACATATAGGCTAAATATGTTCCCCAAACAAATGAAAGTTGACTACCCTCTTTATTGTTGTGCAGTGTTGTTGTTGTCAGTAAAGTTATGCACTGACAGCCTGTAGAATGCAATACTTGGAGGAGAGACAGTTCTTAACTTCTGTTTAGATACTTTTTCATATACTGTCCTAATATTACAAATGACTTGTGACATTGCTGTTATTCATTTCAACAGAGCAGGTGAAGTAGTTGTGCATCTGAATTAATGTGACAACTAGTGGAACTCAAGCCCAGTCAATTCAACTCATACCGCTTCTTATAAGTGTTATCTCTAGCCATGTGTAACTGAGTAACTAACCATATTCCAGCATGATCTAGGCTCCAAATTACTGTAAACTACCCCCAGCCCACTCCATGGCAACGGAATAATTTATTTGAACATGACTAGGGTTTCTCAGACCCTAGCCCCCTGGTGGGGATGTGGAGAGAGAGGGGTCTGTATCTGGTTACCTGGTCCCTGACTGATTCGCCACACACATCCTAAACAATGGCTGATTCATCCGTCAGTCCTTCTGTCTGTGCCATAATTCAGGGAAGGAGGCAGAGAAAGGAATGAAAAAAACCTTCCACTGGGAGAGAGTGCACCATGAGAAGGAGATACACACACACACACACACACACACACACACACACACACACACACACACACACACACACACACACACACACACACACACACACACACACACACACGTGGGGAAACAAACATGCAGACACACAGGATAGCTGTTTTTGGCCAGTCTAGCCAAGCATAAACCCGTAGTTGACTCCCAGCATCAACTTGTACTGTATTTTAGGTTGCCATTATATATCAACGTATTGTCAGTTTTCTCACCTGTTTTAAGGTAAAGGACTTGGAGCATTGGAATCTTACAGCATGAACTGTGTACATCCATTTTGTACTGTGGAAAGGAAATTGTTTGTGTACATTGTACAGGTAGAGTTCTGTGAGAGTAGCTAACTGTTTAGGTACCCCGGGTCCAATTTCTACTATCACATATGGATATTCACTTAATCTCTCCCCTCTGAATTAGAGGTATTCACAGATCTACCCTAACCCGATTACCCAAGATTATTATCTCGACCGGATCGGATCCCACGTTTTGGAGTTAACCCTTGTATCCCGCATCGGATCCCACCTGGTGTCCATGAGCTTCGGATCGGTGTGAAAATATTTGAATACTGACCTGAACCGAAATTATATTTGAAGAGTTTAGTTCCAAAACAACATAAATGCAAGTTTGCACACACGCAAAATTGCACACACTTACATTTTATTATCTTAAATGATTGTCAGGGGGTCCCCTTTCATCAAACCAAATGTGTCAATATAATTTTGTGACAAAACAGCACTATAGGCCTAGTTGTTGTGGGAGAGGAGGGATACGCTGTCACGCCCTGACCATAGATTGCTTTGTATGTTTGTATGTTTTGTTTGGTCAGGGTGTGATGTGGGTGGGCATTCTATGTTGTATGTCTAGGTTGTCTGTTTCTATGCGTTTGGCCTAGTATGGTTCTCAATCAGAGGCAGGTGTCAGTCGTTGTCTCTGATTGGGAGCCATATTAAGGTAGCCTGTTTTTCATTGTGTTTTGTGGGTGATTATTTTCTGTTCAGTGTTTTTTGTATTCACCGTTCAGGACTGTATCGTTTCGTTTCGTTCTCGTTATTTTGTGTTCATGATAATAAATTATCAATATGGACACTTACCACGCTGCGCATTAGTCCTCCTCTTCTCATTCCAACGACGAGCGTGACATACGCAGTGGAAAATAATGATAGCCTATTCTATATAAAATGAGTTTCTGAAACATTGAGTCATTCTTAGCTGATGTGAAGAAGAAACTGAATGAAAGAGAGTACAGGGTTGAAAAACCGACAGGCAAATTGTCTGTATGTGCCTCATTTATGCACATTGCAGATACGGAGGGGAAAAGGGCGCGCCCATATTTTCAAGACCTGTTTCAAGCTATTTAATTTAATAGTTTTATTTATTCAATTTACTAGTTTGTTTTGGCAATATAATTTATTTTGTTTAGGCTTGGACTATTTAGTAGGCTATTTTGCTATTTTATTTAGGTATTTTCTTTTGGCCTATTAAATGATGAGAGTAAAGTGTGATATTTGTCAGCATAAAGATGGGTGACTCATTCATGTGCTAGTTTTGTGGCTTTCATTCAAAATAAAAAGTTATACTGCAGAGTTACAACACATTCTTTCTGATCGTCTTTAATAAATAGTCTAACATTTTTTACCAATTTAATCTGCTCATGTTGTGTGTGGATGTGCAGTAGATTGATAGCCATAGGCTTATCTGCAGAAAATAATGTGGCCTATTGTGGAAAGGCTGCTGATTTTATTGATTGTGTAAGGCATTGATAGGCATAAGAAATATCAGGAAAAATGTCTCTTCAATGATGAATCTTTAATTAACTCTCCTTAATGGTAGGCCTATACAGCGGTGGTGTGGGGGACTTTTCCATAAACCCGCATCCAACCAATGTCCCCAGGAGGGAGAATTTTCCTTGTTTTACTCTCCTTGTTGGGAATTTGGATGATTTTAGGTCCCCACAAGGATAGAAGAACCAACCAACCAACACACACACACACACACGGTAGCTGCAGATGTAGACGCGGTAGACTGCCAGTCTAGCCCAGCATAGACCCGTAATTGACTCCCAGCAGCATATTGGTCCTGTGGACAAACAGGTTCTGTGGTGAAGCTCTCACAGATGGAATCAGGTCACACGCTGGAATAATAAACCCACAGTGTCATGATTTGGGGGCCCTCCTCTGGCGCACCCCTACCCCCCATCAACCTAGCCGATCTCGGCCCCAGCCGAACCGAAGCATGCTGACACCTTAAAAGGGTTGAAGGGGGGTAGGGGCTGCCGAACGAGTGTGCTTGCATACTCCCTTCAAAGACCTTCGCTTGAAAAATGTGAAAAAAGCGGTAATAGTACTGCTTGTCTATCTTGAGACGCCGAAACCTCAATATAGTCTTAATTCATCTAAGATAACTCAAAAAGAATCTGTCATTCATTTTGTTGTTTTTGCAGAGGAGATCTTAGTCGCACAATTTTGCATTTAACTAAGATGTTTGGTGCTGTATTTCTCAAGTGAAAAATTTGCATGAACGTTATTAGTCTCTCGTTGAATGACAACATACACTTCATTGAAGAAATCCTACTGTTGACCAATCACTGACGAAGGGGTGTAGACTTCGGCTACCGACTTCGGCTTGCCTCAACCAAAAAATGTGTGTGCACAAACAGGAGAAAAAAAACTTGCCGAAGACCAAAACGAACAAAAACGTTGCAAAATGTCATAATATATACACAAACTGTTCCTAACCGTTTTGGATGGGAAGCATGCGGACGTCTATCCTGGCCACAGAGATCTAGGTGATGATGGGCCCCAGAGCCTCCCCAGTAGGCCTCTCCCACTGGTCACCAGTCTGAGTGGGTGTCTATTCCCACCACATCTGTCTCTCATCGCCACCCCATCAATCCCACTGCCACCAATGTCTCACCATCTCCCACCATCCCCGCAGAGACAGGGCTCCGCTTTGTCCCATGATATGCCCACCTCATAGCCCACCCACAGGCCCCCAGCACCACAACCCCCAGCCACTCATGGGGAGTGACAGCTATCTAAATGAGGTTCCTTAAATGACAGCATCACCCGCTAAGCATGGCCCTGTCCCCTACCAAATCAAAATGCCACCAATCAAAATGCTACCTGAATCCTACCCCCCACCCCAAAACAAGACTACTACTACCCCCAAAGAGAACCACCCCCACAGTATCCAACTACCAGAATACTACTGAGAGTTACGTGTAAAGAGCGTGCATGAGGGCGCGAGCCTCCTCGTAGCCTGCCGTTCCGTTATTGGTCTGTGTCAGCACGTGGTCCTGTGTGACAACAAATGTACTGTAGTAGTCAGAAGGGATCACTATTTGATGAAATGTCTCGATTTGTAGGGAACTTCAATGCAATTCACTGTGGGGATCGAACTTGATCATAAATTAAGTTAGCTAAAAAAAACAAGGGTAAAATATGTATTTTTGGGGTGTTCTGGAGGTTGTAATTTCTTTCTAGGGCTTTTGGCACCAATAAGTTGCTTTGCAGTAGCCGATCAGCAGGGACCTGGATCAGACTCACCCTCCCATAATATATGCCATATTACATTATTATGTCAGGAAGTCATGTTGTTGTCATTGGCAGATCTATTGATGCCGAAATGAATACATGGATCTTCCAAACAAGTGTATTACCCAATATTGAATGAACATATTAAATTAATAGAAAATGTTTAATGACTGTCACACACGAGATGTGGACGTCAAAAATGGCATGGTGAAATGAATGGCGCTGTCGCTTGACATAATAACAATAGTTCCAATATTGTCTATTGGCCTGAAATCATGATGTCTTCAGTTCAGTTTCTTTGTGGGCTTTTCCTTGGTTTAGAATGACTAATGCTAGCAATACCAGGTGATAACAGTCAGAGTGTAATGAGCCTTGGCTGCTCAGTGTGTGTGTGTGTGTGTGTGTGTGTGTGTGTGTGTGTGTGTGTGTGTGTGTGTGTGTGTGTGTGTGTGTGTGTGTGTGTGTGTGTGTGTACAATAGTGTGTATGATGTGTGTGCACATAGCTTCCTTCTTATACTCTTTCCTGCTCTCCCTCGTCAGATTCAGACAGATTTATTGGGTGCTGGTTCTATAAAGTCAACATGAACTCAAACCTGTTTGTTTCCCCTGTCTTTCCTCTCTGGAAAGAGTTTACAGAAAGTGGAGGGAATCCTTTCAGAGACTCCTAGACAGACCAGCACAGCGTGGACTAGTTTGTGTCACAAAACCCTAGGGCTGACCTGAACCGTAGAGGGCTGACTGATATTTTCTTGCCCTTTCCAGCATGGTTTCAACAACTATGGTGGATATGTAACCAGGCCAGACCATTACAGCTCAGCTTGGCTCAGCTCTTTTGGCTGAGGACTATATCAAGGGTAAAACAGATCTTGGTGGGTCATTGCAGTGGATGTACTGATGATCTCTTTCACTTTGTCATAACGGCAGTCTTGTTTTGCTAAATACAGAACCTCATAGTGGTCTTCGAGAGACATAGGCCAGATATCCTCCAACATTCTCAGAGCCACTGGAGTAGAGCTCCCAAGGCCTTCCAAACATACACCTAGACACTCTCTTTCTCCTACTCACTACTATCATCTCTTTCTCCTACTCACTACTATCATCTCTTTCTCCTACTCACTACTATCATCTCTTTCTCCTACTCACTACTATCATCTCTTTCTCCTACTCACTACTATCATCTCTTTCTCCTACTCACTACTATCATCTCATTCTCCTACTCACTACTATCATCTCTTTCTCCTACTCACTACTATCATCTCTTTCTCCTACTCACTTCTATCATCTCTTTCTCCTACTCACTACTATCATCTGAGACTGAAGGCAGCCTGGTCTATCAAAGCCTGGTTCTACAAACCTTGATGGCAGTCACCATATCAAAATAGGCTTACAAGGCCTCTATTGGCCTCCAGAGACACTTTATACTGCTTTAAGCCTTCCTTACCAGCCCTGCTCTGACAGGACTGTTGTCCTAAACCCTTTTCACACTACCTAGCTGAGCCAAGCTGTACTGTCCTGACTTGGTTACAAATCCCCTATAATTGCTGGAAAGGACAATATGAAAATAAAATAGTGTAGGCAGCACAGTATAGTTTGTGTCAGTGTAAAAATGTTTGCACTGTAGTTCCTATTCCTCTGCAGGTGTCCATGCAAGTCCTGTCTGTGTGAGTGGGCCTTGATATATAGTGCTGAGCGATGAACCAAAATGTTTTCTGTGAGCTCAATGTGTGCATTGCAGTTTCTCTAGAGATAAATCAGATCCAGCCTGAACTGTGCGATGTACTAGGGAGTTGTAATTTCCAACAGGCCCATATTCTACATAGTTTTGCACATAAAATAGGGTAATTAAGTACAATAACCATAATCCATTGCGCATCTACTTGTGTAGTCTTTGTTTCTTTTTCGCCTGCTACAGAAGAGACAAGAATGCACAATGGTGAGGTGAAATAGAGAGCAGCTGTTGCTTCGTGAGGTATCTTTACCTGAAAATATATGATCTAAGTGATTGATAGTTGGTATTCAGCAGTCATAAAAGTATGCCTTATTTACTTTGAACTACAAAATAGTGATTTTGTCAGACAGCATAGGCTGCAGCGCTATAGAGATGAGACGATGACTTGGAAATAATGAATAGTTATCAAATAAAACAAATATAATATACACAACAAATGGAATATTTTATTAATGTGAATAAATTATGGTTAATAAGTGATAAGCAATGGGCAATCACTACCATCATGGGACTTTTACTAATTGTTTTATTCTGTGTTACAGCATTCAACCCAAATAATCGAAACCGAAGACTGTGATAAAAAAATTTATGACCACAAAAAGCACTAATCGCTCAGGACTATTGTTAGGAGCCCAGAACCAATCCCTACTGAGTCATTCCACCTCAAAACGTACAAGAAAGAGGAGTTCGACACCCACCATCTTAGATTGTTCTGAAATCGTTTCTGTAGTTAGAAATAGATAAAATTATCATTCCTGTTTTTTGATCTCCATTTATTTATAGGATTCATATAATCTTCAATAATTATAGTACCTAAAATCCAATTTGGACCATCATTTTTCAAAACAATTAGTAAGACATGAGGAATCCAATAAAATTATGAAAATCTACCCACGGACCCCCACACCCAACAACCAGTATACAGTATCAGTTCTCTATGTTTGTCAAGTAGTATGGAGCTGCTGCTTGGAGTATTGTTTCTTCATCCTTCGTAATGTAATCCCTGTGAATTTAGTAATGGTTTTCGCCCCTGTTTAGAGAAATTAATTGTTGAAGTCGCTTGCAGTATCTACCATAAATTAGTGTGAAAGTAAATTCTGATAGATTTTTTATTTCACCTTTATTTAAACTTTTCCGACAAGATAAAACTGCCAAAGGGAGCGGAGTTGCAATCTACTGCAGAGATAGCCTGCAGAGTTCTGTCATACTATCCAGGTCTGTGCCCAAACAATTTGATCTTCTACTTTTAAAAATCCACCTTTCCAGAAACAAGTCTCTCACCATTGCCGCATGTTATAGACTCCCTTCAGCCCCCAGCTGTGCCCTGGACACCATATGTGAATTGATCGCCCCCCATCTATCTTCAGTGTTCGTACTGTTAGGTGACCTAAACTGGGACATGCTTAAAAAACTTCAACGGGACAGTTGTAAATCATGCCACACTTTATATCAAGATCACAGATTTTAGAGTAACAACAAATGTCTGTACATGTCTTACATCGGCTGAAAGCTTAAATTCTTGTTTATATAACTGCACTGTCCAATTTACAGTAGCTATTACTGTGAAAAAATGCCATGCTATTGTTTGAGGAGAGCTCCTAACAACAAAACACCTTTTTCAACGCGATAGGTTTGATAAATTCACCTCTGAAGGTGAAATGTGTACTTACATTCTGAAATATCGCGCTGATGTATCATCCAAAGGGTCCCCGAGATAACATGATGTGTCGTTTTGTTAGATAAAATCCTTTTTCATATCCTAAAAAGGTCCATATAGCACGCACAATAGATTTTGTATTTCCACTCGTTCAATTTGCAAAGAAAGAAATCTGTTAAAATCTCACCCTAAACCTTGTTTGAACGAGTCAAATCACGTTCGTATCTATTCCTCAGATATCCTAGAAAAGTAACAAGACTTCCCTATATCATTAGGGGTGTAGTATATCCTATAGGACACCATATTTGGTCAGAGAGCGACGCCTTCATGGCGTGCTGATGACGCGGGCGGCCATCACTTGAACAATTGTATCTTTGTCGAATAAGGACCAATCGGGGTCAAAACTAGCTAGATAGCCAATGAGCTGGGCTTTACGGGAGTATCCGGAAACCATGTATATGTCGTAAAATGTAGCTTCTAACCTTGTACGACAGCATGCCTTTTCATTTTGGACAAAAATTATAAGGATATTTAGAGTTATGAAGTTTGTTTTGCAAATGTTGAACTTATAATATGGCTACTAATACTTGGACAGCGAAGTCAAAGTCCAAGTATACAGATTTGACGATATTCTTGCAGAAAAATGGAATATGAATGCGAATGTCTTCCTCACGATTTGCCCAAATGTACCTGGGGACTTCACACTAAAAGTCTTGTTGTTCACTCATTTTTCAAGTTATCCATCTGAAACTTTTCACACTATCGGAATTACAACCAGAGTGATGGCTATAACTATGACCTTTCTCTTGCATTTCAAAGATGGTGGTAGAAAAAGACTGTTTGTTTTTTTCTTGGTATTTTCTTCAACCATATCTATTGTGTTATATTCTCCTACATTCAATTCACACTTCCACAAACTCCAAAGTGTTTACTTTCAAATAATATGCATATCCTTGCTTCAGGGCCTGAGCTACAGGCAGTTAGATTTGGGTATGTCATTTAATTGAAAATTGAAAAAAAGGGGGCTATCCCTATTAACACCCCAGCCATCCTACAATCTAAGCTAGATGCCCTCAATCTCACACAAATTATCAAGGAACCTACCAGGTACAACCCTAAATCCGTAACCATGCGGACCCTCTTAAATATCATCCTAACCAACTTGCCCTCTAAATACACCTCTGCTGTCTTCAACCAGGATCTCAGCGATCACTGCCTCATTGCCTGCTTGCGTAATGGGTCCGCGGTCAAATGACCTGGCCGGGGTATTCTGGAAGGATATTGACCACATCCCGTCAGTAGAGGATGCCTGGTTGCTCTTCAAAAGTGCTTTCCTCACCATCTTAAATAAGCGTGCCCCATTCAAAAAATGTAGAACTAAGAACAGATATAGCCCTTGGTTCACCCCAGACTTGACTGCCCTTGACCAGCACAAAAACATCCTGTGGCATTCTGCATTAGCATCGAATAACCCCAGCGATATGCAACTTTTCAGGGAAGTCAGGAACCAATATACTCAGTCAGTTAGGAAAGCTAAGGCTAGCTTTTTCAAACAGAAATTTGCCTCCTGTACCACTAATTCCAAAAAGTTTTGGAACACTGTAAAATCCATGGAGAATAACAGCACCTCCTCTTAGGATAGGAAACACTGTCACCACCTAAAAATCTACGATAATCGATAATTTGAATTAGCATTTTTCTACGGCTGACCATGCTTTCCACCTGGCTACCCCAGCCAACATCTCAGCTCCCCTTGCAGCAACTTGCCCAAGCCCCCCTCTCCGCTTCTCCTCCGCCCAAATCCAGACAGCTGATATTCTGAAAGTGCAAAATCTGGATCCCTACAAATCTGCTGGGCTAGACAATCTGGACCTTCTCCTTCTAAAATTATCTGCCGAAATTGTTGCAACCCCTATTACTAGCCTTTTCAACCTCTTTCATATCGTCTGAGATCCCCAAAGATTGGACAGCTGCCGCGGTCATCCCCCTTCCTCAAAGGGGGAGACACTCTAGACCCAAACTGTTATAGACCTATATCCATCCTGCCCTGCATTTCTAAAATCTTCAAAAGCCAAGTTAACAAACAGATCACCGACCATTTCGAATCCCACTGTACCCTCTCCACTATGTAATCTGGTTTCCAATGCTTAAAGTTAGTGAGGGACATATAAGGCTCCAGCTTCAATGATTTTTGCAATTCGATTCGGTCATTGGCAGCAGAGAACTGGAAGGAAAGGTGACCAAAGGAGGAGTTGGCTTTGGGGATGACCAGTGAAATATACCTTCTGGAGCGCGTGCTACGAGTGGGTGCTGCTATGGTGACCAGTGAGCTGAGATAAGGCGGGGAATTACCTAGCAAAGACTTATAGATGACCTGGAGCCAGTTGGTTTCGCGACGATTATGAAGCGAGGGCCAGCCAACGAGAGCATACAGGTCGCAGTGGTGGGTAGTATGTGGGGCTTTGGTGACAAAACGGATGGCACTGTGATAGACTACATCCAATTTTCTGAGTAGAGTGTTTGGATGCTATTTTGTAAATGACATCGTCGAAGTCAAGGATCGGTAGGATAGTCCATTTTACGAAGGTATGTTTGACAGCATGAGTGAAGGATGCTTTGTTGCGAAATAGGAAGCCGATTCTAGATTTAATTTTGGATTGGAGATGCTTAATGTGAGTCTGGAAGGAGAGTTTACAGTCTAACCAGACACCTAGGTATTTGTAGTTGTCCACATAATCTAAGTCAGAACTATCCAGAGTAGTGATGCTATTCGGACGGGCGAGTGCAGGCAGCAGTCGGTTGAAAAGCATGCATTTAGTTTTACTAGCATTTAAGAGCAGTTGGAGGCCATGGAAGGAGTGTTGTATGGCATTGAAACTCGTCTGGAGGTTTGTTTACACAGTGTCCAAAGAAGGGCCAGAAGTATACAGAATGGTGTCGTCTGAGTAGAGGTGGATCAGAGAGACACCAGCAGCAAGAGCGACATCATTGATATATATATAGAGAAAAGAGTCGGCCCAAGAATTGAACCCTGTGGCACCCCCATAGAGACTGCCAGAGGTCCGGACAACAGGCCCTCCGATTAGACACACTGAACTCTATCTGAAAGTAGTTGGTGAACCAGGCGAGGCAGTCATTTGCGAAACCAAGGCTGTTGAGTCTGCCGATAAGAATCCGGTGATTGACAGAGTCGAAAGCCTTGGCCAGGTTGATGAAGATAGATACTGCTGTTCCTGCTACTTTCACCACACCCTTTTATCAATTTTGCTGGTCTCTGTTGTTAATAAATGGATCACATTTTCTTTGCAAGTTTGGGTAGAAAAGCAATAGTTTTTGCTCATGACGAAAATACACCGGTTAGATTTCGAGCGTGAGTGTAATGTGTGAGTCTGCAGGCTAACCTTTTGTCTGCAGGTAGCAGCTTGGCTGCTCGAGGCCCTCAGTATTTTTCTTTTACAATGTTTTTTCAAGTAACACAGAGCGTTATATGGTTGCAGCACAGTTATTATTATTATTTATGATTACTTCTACATATGTTTAAGCTCCCATCTCAGGTGGGGAAAGAGTGGTGTCATGTGCATCTGGATTTGCGTTTATTTTATACTCTCTCCATAGAGAAGAGTTGTGGTTTTGGGTTAAGAGTTTAGACTGTGTCGGCTACGTCAGTTCTCCTAGTCCAGCTCTAGTTCTGCTGGCCAAGGGGTATGTGATTAGCTTAGTCAGTGCTGTGGTGTGGTTGTTGTTGGTCTTTGTGTTGTTCCCGTGCTGACTACTGCCATCTTTCTTGTTTATGTGGTGTGATTTGGCTCCAGTCTGCAGTCATGGCTCTTGGCTCTGTGTGGGACGTTGGTTTGGATCGGAGCGGGATCTTCATCCAGGATGCGGTTAGTCCATAGGGGATGATGACACAAACAGCACACAAACAGGACACAGCACAGCATCTAAGAGAACATATCCCAAGGGGGGAAACTAAGAGTCCCGTAATTTACTTTGATTGAATACGATATATAGAGTACCGTACATCAACAAGAGGATTAATATTTTTCAAACTTGTTTTGACATGGGATACCTTGCCAATATCGTGATCTGATTAAACACGATAACCATGCCGCCTGAGGATATATGTTCTTGTTTGGTTGGCCGCCATTCAAAACAAAGGCCCCATATTGGCGCTGCTGATAGGAAGAAAAAGCTGCTTAAAAAAACATGATTAATGTTTTATTTTTATTTTCATTTGAACTAATTTTGCACTTGGTGAATCAGTGGAAATTTGTTTTTATAACATTATGTAGCTCTGATGTCATGTACAAGCAGATGGGGTAGCTTGGTATCAGTGGAGGCTGAAAGACATTTATAGTAAAATATTATGGGGAATGTGAATGAGAGGGCTACTTACAGTGTTGGGAAGGAATCACAGCAGTGATTGAATAAGGTTGTGAGGCATGAGTTGCGGTGTTCAAAGACCTAACTTTAGTGCAGGACATGCTTATCGTGGATGGATGATGTTGGAAAACTCAACATTTCCAATGAGGGCAGGGCAGGATTTTACTGGGAAGACAAAAAACAATAACACAACACAGATAGACAAAATAGCAAAGAATCAGTTAGTCTAAGCAAGGAGTAAAATCTTTTATGTAAATGTGTAATAATTATATTTTGTTAGTTGCTGCTCTACAATGGTATATATCCAAGCATGAGAAGGCTACTTACACAATGTTGATAAGGGATCATAGCAGTGATTGAATGAGGGTATGAGGCATGCATTGATGTGTTCAGAGGCTTGACTTCAGTGAGGACAGGGGTTATGGTTTTCAGAGGCTTCAGTGCAGGACAGAGGTTATGGTTTTCAGAGGCTTCAGTGCAGGACAGAGGTTATGGTTTTCAGAGGCTTCAGTGAGGACAGGGGTTATGGTTTTCAGAGGCTTCAGTGCAGGACAGAGGTTATGGTTTTCAGAGGCTTCAGTGAGGACAGGGGTTATGGTTTTTTCAGAGGCTTCAGTGAGGACAGGGGTTATGGTTTTCAGAGGCTTCAGTGAGGACAGAGGTTATGGTTTTCAGAGGCTTCAGTGAGGACAGGGGTTATGGTTTTCAGAGGCTTCAGTGAGGACAGGGGTTATGGTTTTCAGAGGCTTCAGTGAGGACAGGGGTTATGGTTTTCAGAGGCTTCAGTGCAGGACAGGGGTTATGGTTTTCAGAGGCTTCAGTGCAGGACAGGCTCATCATGGATGAATGGTGTTAGAGAAGAGCTCAACTTTTCCAGGGCAGGACAGGATTTGAATAACACAACACAGTTTGACAAAAGAGCTAAGAACGAGTTTGTCCAGGCAATGATTAACATTTACAGGGCATCTTGCAGTGCATGGAGAGGAAACATTCAATGTGCTAGTGGATGAGAGGGCACTTGAGACATGCCTTCAGTTCATGTCAGGAGACAGTTGACACTGGTAATGGAGAGGAGTGGTTATCCCCTCTTAAATCATGGAACAGAAGGGGTCCTAGACACAAATACACTACCTAACCAAAAGTATGTGGACACCTACTCGTCGAACAGCTCATTCCAAAATCAGGGGCATTAATATGGAGTTGGTCCCCCCTTCACTACTGTATCAACCTCCACTCTTCAGGGAGGCTTTCCACTATATGTTGGACCATTTCTGTGGGGACTTGCTTCCAGAGGCAGTTTGGAACTTGTTAATGAGTGTCGCAACCGAGGGCAGAGCGCTACGCGCTTCAGCACTCGGCGCTCCCGTTCTGTGAGTTTGTGTGGCCTACCACTTTACGACTAAGCCGTTGTTGCTCCTAGATGTTTCCACTTCACGATAACAGCACTTACAGTTGACTGGGGCAGTTCTAGTTGGGCTGAAATTTGACAAGCTGACTTGTTGGAAAAGTGGCATCCTCTGACGCTGCCACGTTAAGTCACTGAGCTCTTCAGTAAGGCCATTCTACTGCCAATGTTAGTTAATTGGAGATTGCATGGCTATGTGCTCGATTTTATTCACCTGTCAGCAACGGGTGTGGCTGAAATAGCCGAATCCACCTTCCTGAATATAGCCCTGATCATCCACATACCTGACGATAATTGACAACTGTGAGTGACAGCTGATGTCTGGTTTCATCCTCAACCTCTCTTTTATTCTCACTTTTAATGGATGATGCGTAGGAAGCTATCAAATTTATTTCGACATCCCAGAGAAGACAGTAGAAACTTCCACATGCTCAGCAAGTATGGTAATGTACAATTACCTCTGCAAGCTCCTTGTAGTTTCCCTTGTTAGCGTTACTTTCCCTTTCATCGTGCCCCCTAAAAGCCAACTCTTATATGCCCAAAAATGCAGTAGTGTCGATAAGGTGCTTGAGAACATCCCTGTTTCTTCTTACCTTCTTGTTGTGTTAAGCAGTTTGAATACACAGACTTTTGTCCATTACATGACAGATGCATCTTTTTCCCAGAACCTTGAATCTGATGTGGTCAATAAAATGACTTCTTCAACAAAAAATCCACTACATTGTCGTTAGCGTTAGCTAGCCATTCTGGCATAGAAAATAAGAGTCAAAGCCAGAAGGGTCAATGAGAAGGTCAATGATAATTCTGCTATGATTTAGAATTTTAAGACCACTTAAGTGTATCAAAAAAATTAAATAAACAAATATTAGATGAAAATGTGTATTTGGCCTGCTATACTGCTATTAGCCCATACAAACACATGGAACAACTGATTGTCCCCAAAAACAAATCTTAAGGAAGTTTGTTCTGAACATATAAGAAAGATCAGGAAACATTTTTATTCTGTATTTTTTTTTAAAAAATTTAATTTTAATTTTTTTTAAAATAATTTTTTTTTAGCCCCTTTTCTCCCCAATTTTCGTGGTATCCAATCGCTAGTAATTACTATCTTGTCTCATCGCTACAACTCCCGTACGGGCTCGGGAGAGACGAAGGTCGAAAGCCATGCGTCCTCCGAAGCACAACCCAACCAAGCCGCACTGCTTCTTAACACAGCGCGCCTCCAACCCGGAAGCCAGCTGCACCAGTGTCGGAGGAAGCACCGTGCACCTGGCCCCCTTGGTTAGCGCGCACTGCGCCCGGCCCGCCACAGGAGTCGCTGGAGCGCGATGAGACAAGGATATCCCTACCGGCCAAACCCTCCCTAACCCGGACGACGCTAGGCCAATTGTGCGTCGCCCCACGGACCTCCCGGTCGCGGCCGGCTGCGACAGAGCCTGGGCGCGAACCCAGAGACTCTGCGATGCAGTGCCCTAGACCACTGCGCCACCCGGGAGGCCCATTTATTCTGTATTTTTACTTGTATTTAACCCCTTACTTTTGGCACTTACACTCTCAATATATACTTCCATTAATTTATTCAACAGGTACCGGGGGACCTTCAGATGAGTTTTGTGAGGCCTGTGGGCGTCCTAGAGCAAAACAACCCACATGTACATGTTCGTGAGAGACTCACCTCATGTTAGTGTATAGCCCAAACTGTTCCGGCACTACAGACAGAAGTTGGCAGATCGGCTGTACCGACTTCAGACGAGTAGGGGTTGTAGAGCAAAACGGAGAATAAGAGTTCGGACCTTACAGACGTTTTCGTGAGAAGACCGATATTCGGGACGTCTCATGGTCTGACAAACACAGTTCAGCCACCTTTTACCGCAGATGCGTAAATGCGACATCAGCGGATGTGGTGGATTAAGACACATTCAATGCAAAACATATTTCTAGCTTAAACTGATGGATTTTGATGGGGATTTAGACTCTAGGGGGGGTTAATGTTCTCTTTTTTCTTGTTTTTTTTCTTCTGAAATTCACTGAATAGGATGGTCCTCCCCTTCCTTCTCTGAGGAGCCTCTACTGCTTGGTATCCATCTGTTGCCAATAATGTCAAAGTCAAATCTCTATCTATGGATAAAATTGTGTGTACTGTGAGAAAAGGATGACTCAACATATGACAAGTCTTTGTCTTGTGGAGAAACATATCTAAGTAAACTTTCAGGGTGACATTAGAAGCGGCAGGTTGAGAAACTCTCATGGAAGCCTTTGTGACCTTAGGCCATAGATTAACCGTGTTTAGCTAACCAGATTAGCATAGCTTTCTTGGCAATCTTAAACACTGTATCCCAGCCATCAGAAAACAACCTCTAGCTATTGTTCTGCTGCTTATAATAGTTTGTTTCCCTCATTCTCTGTTATCGATCGGCTTTTTCCACAGTGCGCATATATTACAATTATATTTAAATAGCCCTGCATTCTGAAATGTGCTTACAATGTGCTTCCAATTAAAGTGGTGATATGAGGGGGTAAATAGTTGCATATCGGCTTAACAATGAGGCAGTGCTAAAGACTTGCGGGTCAGTACGTAGGTCTGAGAGCATGTGTCCCTGCTGCAGGGTGGGCTTGGGCTGCTTGCTGTAAGCCTGTGTGTGTGTGTGTGTGTGTGTGTGTGTGTGTGTGTGTGTGTGTGTGTGTGTGTGTGTGTGTGTGTGTGTGTGTGTGTGTGTGTGTGTGGCTGATACAGGGGAAACCACACTCAGCGGGTTAGTAGTTAGTGATGGTTAGTGATCAAGCAGGATCAGGCTCTAATTAGGAACAGGAGGTCCTGCAGGTTTAGCCATTACTTCACTACAGCAGGTAGGTGTACAATAGGGGTATGGTGGAGTTACATCTGACAGGGGTTTAGGCTTAAACACACACAAACACACGCACACACATATGTAGCTTCATCGAAGAGGGATTCGATTTTTATCATGACTCCCGTTCAAGTTTTCAGCACTTTTCATCGTTGGAACATGTGACAGTGATTTTTAATTGACTGGACTGAAACCTAAGCCTCGGTGTAGCTATAGAGCTACAGAGGAACGGGGAAAGGGAACGTTTGTACACACATACGTTCCCTAAAAGGCTGTGCTCATAGTTGAGTGGCTGCCACCTCTCGGCACGGCTCGTGCATTTGTTACATCCGTAACCATTGGTTCCCAGGCCTAGCCATTGCCATGGCGCTGCGGCACTCTGGGCTGTCATTTACTGGACTCCCGAGGACTGAGAGACTTGAAGTGGCCAGTAGGTTGAGTTGTGTGTGTGCATGTGTGCATGAGCATGCCCACATGCATCTGCAGGTGTGTGTGCATTATTTCATGTAATACACAGTTCTGTGAGTCCATTCACTGTGTGTGTGACTGTAAGACTGTGTGTGAGAACCTAGAATGTGAAAAGGGGGGAACGGGGAAACTCTCTTACACCCCCTAGAGTCGATTGACACACCTGTTTTTATATTGAATAGCTCCCTGTGTGTTTATGCAAGAGACTTACCGTTTCTTGTAGTTCTAGTGGCTGCAGCTCAATCCCCTCTTTCCGTAGATATAAAGTTTGCCCCATTTCCATAACATGGGGCTTGTGAAAGTGGCCTTTTTCTACACATCAGAGGACCCGGGCGAGGAAATCGTCATGAAATCGTCTGTAAAACTGGAACCGAGTGGGGTCCAAACTAATATGTCAATATCATCAAAAGGGAAGACACTCAAGAACAGGACAGAGTCAGTTGTTCGGTTCTACGACATCCACAAGCTTTACCGCAGTTGTCTGAACTCTCTGTCGCGGATGTCCTCATTTCGAAGAGGTCTTCTCACAAAACCGACCGTCCAGACTGTACTGTTGTAGCTACAAACTATACTGGACAAAAATATAAACGCAACAACTTCAATGATTTTACTGAGTTACAGTTCATATAAGGAAATCAGTCAATTTAAAAAAAAATATTAGTCCCTAATCTATGGATTTCACATGACTGGGTAGGTCCGCAGCCATGGGTGGCCTTGGGAGGGCATAGGCCCACCCACTCGGGAGACTGGCCCACCCACTAGGGAGCAAGGCCCAGCCAATCACAATGAGTATTTCCCCCACAAATGGGCTTTATTACAGACAGAAATACTCCTCAGTTTCATTAGCTGTCGGGGTGGCTGGTCTCAGACGATACCGCAGGTGAAGAAACCAGATGTGGAGGTCCTGGGCTGGAGTGGTTACAGGTGGTCTGCGGTTGTGAGGCCGGTTGGAGGTACTGCCAAATTCTCAAAAATTATGTTTGAGGCGGTTTATGGTAGAGAAATGAACATTAAATTATCTGGCAACAGCTCTGGTGGACATTCCTGAAGTCAGCATGCCAATTGCCGGCTCCCTCAACTTGAGACATTGTGTTATGTGACAAACCTGCACATTTTAGAGCGGCCTTTAATTGTCCCAAGCACAAGGTGCACCTGTGTATTGATCATGCTGTTTAATCAGCTTCTTGATATGCCACACCTGTCAGGTGGACGGATTATCTTGGCAAAGCATAAATGCTCACTAACAAGGATGTCAACAAATTTGTGTACACCATTTGAGAGAAATTAAGTTTTCTTATATGTCTCAGATATTGGACAGACACTTGTTACTTATGATTTACTTTTTGACTTTCTGTTTTGCCATTTATGAATGTGTTATTCAATGTGTGTTCTATGGGCTATAGCAGTAAAGGCCAAATTCAATGTTTCATCAAATATTTGTTTTATATATATGTTTTAATACCTACTGTAAAAGGTTCCTACAATTCCAAATCAAATTGGTAAATTATACATTTTATGACCATTTTAAAACAATTCCATATGTTAGCTTAGTAGATATTGCAATTTAAGTGCTTAGACCTACAGGTGTAAATGCCCAAATAGATTTCAGCAGCAGCCAGGGCACACTACTCTTAATGTTTGCACGTATGGATCCTGGCCATTGTTAAACCCCATAGGAACACCACCTCCCATCAAAATGGAAACAGTTAGATAGATTCACACAGATGTCTATGAATCTTAACACAGAACTAGGGATGGGCTTCTGCTATTGACACATTCATCTCTTATTAAAAGAGATTCCAACGAGATTCAATCTTATTCTCCTCTACAGTTTTCATATAAAGACAAATAGAGCCACAGTATATTTAACTATAACAGGACTGAGGATTGGCTTCGTTATTGACACATTTATCCCACTGGGCACAGATATCAATTCAACGTCTATTCCATGTTGGTTCAATGTAATTTCATTGAAATAACGTTGGTCCAACTAGTGTGTGCTCATAGAGATCTTTTATTAAGAGATTAAGTTCAATTTTACTTCCTCCTATGGTTTTCATATGGAATAATTTCAGATCATGGACATTAGAGCCTTGATTGAGATCCCTCTCAAGCTGAGTGTTGGACTCGTCTTGATGCTAATTCCACTTTTTCACAGGGAGTTAGTGAAATGAGAAATGTGCTGTTGCTTGTGTTGATTGTGGCAGTCAGCTTACTAAAACACAAATAAAACTAAGAGCTTGTTGACACACATGGTTTATTTCTCTGTGGCTGAGGATTGTAAATCACAGCAAGCAGTGTCAAACCTAGCTGCCTGGCCTGGCACACACATTAAAACTTGCATCCGTTTGTGTGAGTGTATGTAAGCGCGTGTGTGTTTGTTTGCATCTTCTTAATGACTACCTCTTACTTGGCTATGCAAATACACCTGGCATCGGTGTCCAATCTGTATATGAAATGATAGTGGGTAGAGAAGAGTGTGAGGAGCCACAGGTAGATGATACCTGGTCATTCCACCTCAAAAAGCACACGAAAGAGGATTTTGATTGTTTCTGTAGTTTGAAAAAGATCAGATTAGCATTCCTGAAACATTATTTTGTTGAAATACAGTTGAAGTCGGAAGTCTACATACACTTTTCAACCACTCCACAAATTTCTTGTTACCAAACTATAGTGTTGGCAAGTCAGTTAGGACATGACACAAGTAATTTTTCCAACAATTGTTTACAGACAGATTGTTTCACTTATAACTCACTGTATCACAATTCCACTGAGTCAGAAGTTTACTGAGTTGACTGTGCCAAGAACAACAGCAAAGGACACAGCTTGAAGATGCTGGAGGAAACAGGTACGAAAGTATCTATATCCACAGTAAAACGAGTCCTATGTCGACATAACCTGAAAGGCCGCTCAGCAAGGAAGAAGTCACTCCTCCAAAACCTCCATAAAAAAAGCCAGACTACGGTTTGCAACTGCACATGGGGACAAAGATCGTACTTTTTGGGGAATTGTCCTCTGGTCTGATGAAACAACAATAGAACTGTTTTGCCATAATGACCATCGTTATGTTTGGAGGAAAAAGGTGGACGCCTGCAAGCCGAAGAACACCATCCCAACCGTGAAGCACGGGGGTGGCAGCATCATGTTGTGGGGGTGCTTTGCTGCAGGATGGACTGTTGCACTTCACAAAATAGATGGCATCATGAGGCAGGAAAATTATCTGGATATATTGAAGCAACATCTCAAGACATCAGTCAGGAAGTTAGAGCTTGGTCTTCCAAATGGACAATGAACCCAAGCATACTTCCAAAGTTGTGGCAAAATGGCTTAAGGACAACAAAGTCAAGGTATTGGAGTGGCCATCACAAAGCCCTGACCTCAATCCTATAGAAGATTTGTGGGCAGAACTGAAAAAGTGTGTGCGAGCAAGGAGGCCTACAAACCTGACTCAGTTACACCTGCTCTGTCAGGAGGAATGGGCCAAAATCAACCCAATTTATTGTGGGAAGCTTGTGGAAGGCTACCCGACACGTTTGACACAAGTTAAACAATATAAAAGCAATGCTACCAAATACTAATTGAGTGTATGTAAACTTCTGACCCACTGGGAATGTGATGAAATAAAGAAAAGCTGTAAGAAATCATTCTCGAAACTATTATTCTGACATTTTACATTTTTAAAATAAAGTGGTGATCCTAACTGACCTAAGACAGGGAATTTTTACTAGGATTAAATGTCAGGAATTGTGAAAAACTGAGTTTAAATGTATTTGGCTAAGGTGTATGTAAACCTCCGACTTCAACTGTATAATTTGATCTCTGATAAATTAAGCAAATTGATTGCAAAATTGTTCATTTAATTTATAGGATTCATATTATCTTCAATAAATATAGTATCAAACTGATTTCGACTATAATTCTTCCTAACAATGAGTATGTTTACATGCACAGTTATAATTCGATATTAAACTGATTATGTCAGTATTAAACTGATTATGTAAACTGTCATGGTCAAAACATATTAATATAACAGTAGCTAAGATGGGAAGAGGTCTGTCCATAATAAAGCGCTGCTCTGTCTTCTTAACAACACTATCAACAAGGCAGGTCCTACAGGCCCTGGTTTTGTCGCACCTGGACTACTGTTCAGGGACTTGGGAAAATTGCAGTTGGCTCAGAACAGGGCAGCACGGCTGGCCCTTAAAAATACACGGAGAGCTAACATTAATGACATGCCTGTCAATCTCTCATGGCTCAAAGCGGAAGAGAGATTGATTTCCTCATTACTTATGAGGTGTTGACAAGCTGAGGGTACCAAGCTGTCTGTTTAAAATACTAGCACACAGCTCAGACACCCACCCCATAAGACATGCAACCAGAACAGACCATGGGAGTTGCACAGTACTACATAGAGACATGACTACATGGAACTCTATTGCACATCAGGTAACTGATGCAAGCAGTAGAATCAGATTTAAAAAGCAGGTAAAAATACATCTTGTGGAACAGCGGGGACTGTGAAGTAACACAAACCTAGGCACCGACACTTGCATACAAGCACATGATAACATACGCACTATACACACATGTACACATGGATTTTGCACTGTAGATATGTGGTAATGGAGTATGGGCCTGAGGGCACACAGTGTGTTGTGAATTCTGTAATGAATGTATTGTAATGTTTTAAAAATTGTATAACTGCCTTAATTTTGCCGGACCCCAGGAATAGCAGCTGCTGCCTTGGCAGGAACTAATGGGGATCCATAATAAATACAAACACCTTATTCTGCTTATCTTAATCGGCATCAAGGTCAACATTGAAGTAAGAATATGCAGATTAAAACACCTGGTTTTCTGAGTAATCTTTCAAATGATTAGGACATGTAAACACCTTAATCGGCATTTCAGCAGTGCATTTGATCTTTAGCGCGAGTGAAGTGAGTTCTGAACAACAATGTATGCATCTTAGAAGTAGTTTTCACATACACACTTTATATGTCCCAACTCAGAATCAAATATGCTTCCCAAAAATAATATGGCCTCTGTGGTAGAACGTGTATTTTGATTGCCGATTTGTTTTTGCATTTATCAGAGTGCTAGCCTGATTTCAGATGTGTCCATGTTGTAACGTCCTGACCAGAGTTATTATGTGTTTTGATTGTTTAGTGTTGGTCAGGACGTGAGCTGGGTGGGAATTCTATGTTGTGTGTCTAGTTTGTCTGTTTCTATGTCCAGCCTAATATGGTTCTCAATCAGAGGCAGATGGTAATCGTTGTCCCTGATTGAGAATCATATATAGGAGGCTTGTTTTGTGTTGGGATTTTGTGGGTGTTTGTTACCTGTCTCTGTGTTTGTGTTCTGCACCAGATAGGTCTGTATCGGTTTTGCACATTTGTTATTTTGTATGTTGTTTGTAGTGTTTTCACTTGTTCTTGTATTAAACATGTTGAACACTAGCCGCGCTGCACTTTGGTCCTCTCCTTCACCTATGGAAGAAAGCCGTTACACATGTAAACAGGATTATTATGGAAATCTTTATTCTTGCAAAGCATGTAAACGTTTCAATCAAACTATTATATTAATCTTACTTTGCATTATTGTGTGCATGTAACCATACTCAATGAGAAAGACATGAGAAATCCAATAAAATGATCAAAGGCCACCTACGGACCCTCCACACCAATCCCACCCCAACAACCAGTATTCAGTATCAGTTCTCTATGTCTGTCAAGTAGTATGGCGCTGCTGCTTGGAGTATTGCTTCTTCATCCTTCATAATGTATTCCCTGTGAATCTGGTGATGTTTTTTTCTTCTGTTTAGAGAAATTAGTCATTGAAATTGCTTGCATTACCATGAATTTGTGTGAAAGTACATATGTTTTGCCCATTCGATGCCGCTGTTCCTGCTACTTTTATCCATTTTGCTGGTCTCTTGTGTTTATTAAATGGATCTTAGGGTAGAAAACCAATAGCTTTTGCTCATGATGAAAATAAATTGTTTGGTCATTCTTACAATACAAACCAGTCCTTCATGAAAGCAATTCTGTTCGTCCTTCGCTTAGACTTAATTTGTGTCTAGGAAACGGCCCCTCTGAGTGTTTTTCCTTAAAAAAAAAATGTGATTAGTTAGACCATTCCTGGCAAACAAGCAAACCATTAGGCTACAGCAGATCTAATGGTTTTAATTTCATGTTTTCTAATGGTCTTCAATGGTAAAAGCCTCCCGGGTGGCGCAGTGGTCTAGGGCACTGCATCGCAGTGCTAGCTGCGCCACCAGAGTCTCTGGGTTCGCGCCCAGGCTGGGCTGGGTTCGCGCCCAGGCTCTGTCGCAGCCGGCCGCAACCCGGGAGGTCCGTGGGGCGACGCACAATTGGCATAGCGTCGTCCGGGAGGGAGGGTTTGGCCGGTAGGGATATCCTTGTCTCAGTATGTAATATGTAAAAATGTAAAATGTAATAAAAATGTATGCACTCTACTGTAAGTCGCTCTGGATAAGAGCGTCTGCTAAATGACTAAAATGTAAAAAATGTAAAAAATGTAAAAGTCCCAAGCATATATAGTATAGTGTTTTGCAATGGTAATGGTATTGGGTTGGGTTTCATGGTAAATGTCACTAAGAGATGGATCAAAATTGGAGGAAAATAGGGTAGGGTTATGATTTTCACATTTCAGTCAAGGGGAGGGTTTAGTATTTTTTAAATCTAGTCCAGGGGAGGGCCATGTAGTTTGTAATTGATGACATTTCTACGTTTCTCAGTGTTTTAGACAGAGGAACTCATTAGGCTATATATCAGTGTGTGCCCAATGCCACTCCTCATCTCTGATTCTCTGCTTGGCGCTCAATATCAAGTGTGCAACGAAGTGCATGCTCGGAGAAGCACAGAGCAAAGTTCTAAAATAGCTGCTTGGATGGTGTAAATAAAACTAGGCTGTATTACACAACGGATATTCTATCCCTGAGCCCCGGCCTGCTCTTGTTGATCAAAAACTACATTTTGTGCTGCCTAATTAATAATGTGCGGTGTAGTGCTATAGTGGCAGTTCAGGAGGAGAGTGAAAGAATTCTTACGGAAATTATTTTAGATTAGGCCTAGTACAAAAAAAATGCAATCGCGGACGAGCCTATGATCAGTTCAGTTTGAGAAGGAGAGCGTGAAGATGAGAAGGAGGACTGGAGGTCAACTTTGATAGTTTGCTACTACTATAATTTATTTTAATAGAAACAATATGTTTCTTGCCCATGATGTATTTATCAGAGGTATTGACCTCACAATAAGCCAGATTCGAGTAACTGACGTTGTGTGCTGAAGCTTGAAGCAGCAGTCACGGCACAATCATTTGGAAATGGACAGCTCATAGTGCTGAAGGTAGGCAAATTTGAGTAGGCATAATTCATTTAAACCATTTTAATTTTAATTAGACTTTACTAACAATAAGAGGGCTATTTTCGCCTAAAATGACATACCTAAATCTAACTGCCTGTAGCTCAGGCCCTGAAGCAAGGATATGCATATTCTTGGTACCATTTCAAAGGAAACACTTCAACGTTTATGGAAATGTGAAAGGAATGTAGTAGAATATAACACAATAGATCTGGTAAAAGATAATACAAATAAAAAAACAAACGTTCTTTTGTATTGTTTTGAACCATTATCTTTGAAATGCAAGAGAAAGGCCATAATGTATTATTCCAGCCCAGGTGCAATTTAGATTTTGGCCATTAGATGGCATCAGTGTATGTCAAAAGTTTTAGACTGATCCAATGAACCATTGCATTTCTGTTAAAACTATTGTATCGATACTGCCCAAATGTGCCTAATTTGTTTAATAACCTTTCATGTTCAAAATTGTGCACTCTCCTCAAAAAATAGCATGGTACTATTTCACTGTAATAGCTACTGTAAATTGGACAGTGCAGTTAGATTAACAAGAATTTAAGGTTTCTGCCAATATCAGATATGTCTATGTCCTGGGAAATGTTCTTGTTACTTTCAACCTCATGCTAATCGCATTAGTCTACTTTAGCTCAACCGTCCCGTAGAAGGGACACCGATCCCGAAGAAGAAATAAGAGGTAGGCCAACCTATTTCACAGATGAAATTAGGCTATAGGCTTCTACTGTATATACTGTAGGCTACATATTGTGATTTGTCGGTAAATTCCTCCACCCACCATGCACTTTTTAAATAACAGCCCTTCACTGACATGGAGGTAGGCTAAGTTAATAAACAGATCTGATTATAATGTATAAAGTGATCTATAACAGTGCTTTATGCTGGAAACAGCTGTAAAATACCTGGAAAGACGTGACTCTGACGCATATGGGGATATCATTTAGTTTATTTGACATTCAGAGGCTGAGCTACAATCTTCTATAGCCGAGGAGACAAAAAATGGACTTTGCTTGGGAAGTATTCTAATTCTGTCACTATCAATTGATTAAGCTGTTCACATAGAATATGTTTAAACCCATACAGCTTTTAGTGACCTTCTCTCATTGGGTTAGGTCATGAAAGTTGAGTAGCCAGCAGTTAAAGCTTACATTTTTCTGCATCGGTAGGTCTACCGGCTGGCGTGGAAAGGTAGGCCTAACTTTTGAAAGTACCGTGCTCAGATTCCTAATGATGTCTCATATTTAATTATTTGCAAACAGGGACAGTTTCATTGCAAACAAGACACACTGATTTGGCATTGGAGAAATATGATAAGATGAACACAATACTATTTCCCTGTACATTCTTAGCCTGTAATTGTGCGGTGTTAAACAATATTTGGCTAATATGTAAAATGACATACAATTGCATGAAATTTTTATGAAAGGCAATTCTTTCTCGGACCTGCAAATATAATGATAGATTCATGCAATGATTTTACTATAGAGTTTAGGTCAAATATATTTTGCTGAAGGGAGGGCCATCCATTTCAATTTCAGAGGTCCATGTAACCCTTATTATGAATAACAATCATCTAAAATGTTTATTGAAACACATGTGACTGCAATGCAATGGTTTATAATGTTATTATCTTATTAGGGTTGTCACAACATTTGAGTTAGTAACCGATTTCTCCATCAAAGTTTTGGGCTTGTAGGAACACTTTTCATATGAGAATTGCATTATATGGATAGTCCTCTCAGAAAGTTGCCATGTGTTGGACTATTCAAGGAGAGTTGGTTTGAAGAAGTAGGTTGCTAAGAGAAGGACAAACTGAATTGTTTTAATAGGGGACTGGCTTGACCACACAATTTATCACACAATATATTTTTAGCAAAAGCTATTGGTTTTTCGACCTAAAGTTGCAAAGAAAATGTTTTGATCCATTTAATAAAAAGAGACCAGCAAAATGTGTAAAAGGGTGTGGTGGCAGTAGCATAAACACTGGCATCTAGCAGGCAAAACCTGGTACTTTCACACTCATTTATGGTAAAGTGACTTAAATTGCTAATATCTCTGAACAAGGGAAAACATCACCTGATTCACAGGAAATGCATTACAAAGGATGAAGAAGCAATACTCCAAGCAGCAGCTCCATACTACTTGACAGACATAGAGAACCGATACTGTATACTGGTTGTTGGGGTGGGGATCGGCGTGGGGGGTCCGTGGATGGCATTTGACCATTTCATTAGATTCCTCATGTCTTACTCAACGGTAAGAAGATGTTTCGTCCAAATCGGATGTTGGGTACTATATTTGTTGAATATTATGTTCATCTTATAAATGAAAAGGGCCAATTTGGATGCAATCAATTAGCATAATGACCTAAAATCCCTATTTTAAGATCAGGGGTTAGGGTTAAGGTTACAATTAGGGTTAGAGTTAGGGGTTAGGTTTAGAGTTAGGCATTAGGATTAGGGGTTAAGGTTAGGGTTAGGTGTTAGGGAAAATAAGATTTTGAAAGGAAATACATTTGACGTCCCCTCGAGGATAGAAGAAAAAGTGTGTGTTTGTGCCGGTGCTCATGCCCTTCTGTGTGAGTGCCTCAGTGTGTGACCGCTCACCCACGTGTGTGTGATAAAGCAGTGCAGACCAGGAGCCCAACAAACAATCCTCCATCTTGTCAGCAGACACAGTGCAGGAGTACTGCTCTCCAGCATCAGCCGCGGAAACCCCGCCAGCCTCTGTGACTTGGAAATGCAATCTTTTTCATTAGTTATTCTATCTGATGTTATATTATTTTGTATCTAAAAGGATAGACATACTGTTCATAAGTTATTGACATTACGCATGCCTTGGCCCCTGGATGATGTAGATGAACACACTGAGAGGGGGATAACCAAATAAAAGTGCAGAAAGCATAATGAAAGCAGCGAAACACTAAAGCCCACACCGACCTCATGCTTAGGTTGCAGCGCCAGAAAAATGTCTCGATCCAGCGAGAGGCCGTTCCTCATTTAATTACATGTTCCATGTGTGCGTTCCAAGAAGGCTTCAGGCAGAGGGGCTTCTGAGCAGACCCGATCTCTCTCACGCACGCGCAAACACATTAACACACGTGTAGATACGCAGTCGCACAAACAGATACACGCACACTACTCTAACGCTGAACTCACTGCCTAATTAAACAGGACAGCACACAGCTCTCCCGCTGTCTCTCTCTGAATGGTTAAGGGTTAAGGTTTGGGATAGGCTTAAAATATACATACAACCTTTGGCACCAGAGGTTGGACCTTGACTGGGCTCACAGTTGTGGTTTTGTGAGATGAGAAGAAGAGTGTGAGTGAGTAAGAGAGAGAGAGAGAAGAGATAGAATAGAAAGGAAGGGAGAGAGGCAATAGGTGGGGAGTTAGATTTTTTTATTTAACTAGGCAAGTCAGTTAAGAACAAATTCTTATTTACAATGACAGCCTAAGAACAGTGGATTAACTGCCTTGTTCAGGGGCAGAACGACAGCTTTTTTTACCTTGTCAGCTCAGGGATTTGATCTAGCAACCTTTTGGCTACTGACCCAACGCTCTAACCACTAGGCCACCTGCCGTCCAGAGAGAAAGACAGAGACAGAGGGGAAGGGAGACAGAAAACATAGATAGGAAGGGAGGGAGAGAGAGATTCATCTAGACACCGTTGCCCTAGAGCACACAAAAAACTATACATACCTTGTCCTAAACATCAGCGCCACAGGTAACTTCCACAAAGCTGTGAACGATCTGAGAGACAAGGCAAGAAGGGCATTCTATGCCATCAAAAGGAACATAAAATTCAACATACCAATTAGGGTCTGGCTAAAAATACTTGAATCAGTTATAGAACCTACTGCCCTTTATGGTTGTGAGGTCTGGGGTCCGCTCACCAACCAAGAATTCACAAAATGGGACAAACACCAAATTAAGACTCCGCATGCAGAATTCTGCAAAAATATCCTTCGTGTACGACGTAAAACACCAAATAATGTATGCAGAGCAGAATTAGGCCGATACCCGTTAATTATCAAAATCCAGAAAAGATCCGTTAAATTCTACAACCACCTAAAAGGAAGCATTTCCCAAACCTTCCATAACAAAGCCATCACCTACAGAGAGATGAACCTGGAGAAGAGTCCCCTAAGCAAGCTGGTCCTGGGGCTCTGTTCACAAAACACAAAACAGACCCCACAGAGCCCCAGGACAGCAACACAATTAGACCCAACCAAATCATGAGAAAGCAAAAAGATAATTACTTGACACATTGGAAATAATTAACAAAAAAACTGAGCAAACTAGAATGTTATTCGGCCCTAAACAGAGAGTACACAGTAGCAGAATGGCTGACCACTGTGACTGACCCAAACTTAAGGAAAGCTTTGACTATGTACAGACTCGGTGAGCATAGCCTTGCTATTGAGAAAGGCCGCCGTAGGCAGACCTGGCTCTCAAGAGAAGGCAGGCTATGTGCACACTAACCACAAAATGAGGTGGAAACTGAGCTGCACTTCCTAACCTCCTGCCAAATGTATAACCATATTAGAGACACATATTTCCCTCAGATTACACAGTCCCCCAAAGATTTCGAAAACAAACCGGATTTTGATAAACTCCCATATCTACTGGGTGAAATACCACAGTGTGCCAACACAGCAGCAATATTTGTGACCTGTTGCCCCAAGAAAAGGGCAACCAGTGAAGAACAAACACCATTGTAAATACAACCCATATTTATGTTTATTTATTTTCCCTTTTGTACTTTTTTAAATTTATTTTTTAAACATTTGCACATCGTTACAACACTGTATATATACATAATATGACATTTGTAATGTATTTTATTATTTTGGAACGTCTGTGAGTGTAATGTTTACTATTCATTTTTATTGTTCATTTCACTTTGTATATTATCTACTTCACTTGCTTTGGGATCGTTAACATATGTTTCCCCATGCCAATAAAGCCCCTTGAATTGAATTTAATTGAGTTTGCTTGTACATCCAAAGTATGTGCTCAGACACCTGCCGTTTGGTTAATACTTAGGCACTTGTTAATACTACATGTATCAACTTCTAGCCTGTATTAAGTCCTGTGTGTGTGGGGGGGATATATGTGTTTGGGTTTCTGTGTGGAAGTTTCATTTTATTTATTTATTGTTGTTGTATTTTTCACCCCTTTTTTCTCCCCAAAAAAGGGGGAGCGATGAGTCTTGTCTCATCGCTGCAACTCCCGTACGGACTTGGAAGAGGCGAAGGTCGAGATCCATGCGTCCTCCGAAACACAACCCAACCAAAACCTGGAGCAGTTTTGCCTTGAAGAATGGGCAAAAATCCCAGTGGCTAGATGTTTTTTTGGTCTTATTTCTTGTTTGTTTCACAATAAAACATATTTTGCATCTTCAAAGTGGTAGGCATGTTGTCAAATGATACAACCCCCCCAAAATCTATTTTAATTCCAGGTTGTAAGGCAACAAATTAGGAAAAATGCCGAGAGGGGTGAATACTTTCGGCACTGTATATCCTTAGGTAAGTCCATTGAGATGAAATTCTCCTTTCCAACATAGACCTGATTTACGTGGATCTCCTGGACTGAGTTTACGATCCCATAGCATTACACCGTCTCACACACACACACTTGCAAAACTCATAGAGTCATGGAAAGGCCTGAGTTAAAGAGTTCAACTGTTTGTATAGCAGTCATGAACATTTGAGTGGATTTTCCATCATTGAGGAAAATGTGAAACAATGGATTGTTTATGATAGTGGAAAAAGTGTGTGTGTGTATGTGCGTGTGTGTGCGTATCAGAGTGGAGAATGATAAACAATGATTTGTTTATGATGATACAGTAGTGATTTTGATTGATAAGGAAACTTTAGTGGTGGTGATCACCGTTTCCCCCATTGTCAAATAAGTGTAGTGCGCTTTAACATCTCTGGCTCCAGTCCGATTCCCAGACAAGGCATAATAACGGTGAGGCAAAACTAGGAGTGCTGATCTAGGATCAGGTCCCCCCAGTCCATATAATCATATTTATATTCACTCTGAGATGCTTGGTGAATATATGTCCCGACTCAATCGAGTAGAAAATAGCATCTCTTAGGTTAAAGCCATATCCAGCTCTCCTTACCACTCCTTAACGCCATTGTTTCTTCTAATTATTTTAAAATGGCGCCGACAGAGAGGGCGGTAACTCACCAGCATTACGATCAGGAATTCGACTTTCCCGAAGCAGATCCTTTGTTCGCACCCCCCAGGGCAATTGAACTGATTCCAGAGGCCTACCCAAAACAACGCCGGTGGAGGAAAGGTACTCAGAATGGTCTTCTAGTCTGACTTAGGAGGCGCGCACACCACCCACCACTCCCGAGTATATTACTCGCTAATGTTCAGTCTCTGGATAATAAAGTTCACGAGCTCAGGGCGAGGGTTTCTTTCCAGAAAGA
This sequence comes from Salvelinus namaycush, assembly GCF_016432855.1. Lineage (NCBI taxonomy): Eukaryota > Metazoa > Chordata > Actinopteri > Salmoniformes > Salmonidae > Salvelinus > Salvelinus namaycush. The sequence continues at coordinate 39,543,200 of NC_052315.1, forward strand.
CATCAGGGAATGTAACATACTGGGGTTTCACGAAAACATGGCTCTCTTGGGATATACTGTGAGTCGGTCCAGCCAGTTGGGTTCTCAGTTCATCGCACAGACAGGACTAAATACCTCCCCCGGGAAGAAGAAGGGCGGGGATGTATGTTTAATGATTAACGACTGGTGTAATTGTGATAATGTACAGGAACTCAAGTCCTTTTTTTCACCCTACCTAGAATACCTCACAATGAAATGCCGACCATATTATCTCCAAAGAGAATTTTCTTCGGTTGTAGTCATGGTCGTGTACATCCCCCCTCAAGCCAATACCATGATGGCCCTAAAGGAACAACACTGGAATTTATGCAAACTGGAAACCACATATCCTGAGGCTACATTTATTGTAGATGGGAATTTTAACAAAGCAAATTTGAGGAAAAGGCTACTGAAGTTCTATCAACACATAGACTGTAGTACTCGCGCTGCTAAATCACTCGACCACTAGTACTCCAACTTCCGGGATGCCTACAAGGCCCTCCCCTGCCCTTTTTCCGGCAAATCTGACCGTGACTCCATTTTGCTCCTCCTTTCCTATAGGCGGCAACTCAAACAGGAAGTACCCGTGCTAAGGACTACAGTGCCTTGCGAAAGTATTCAGCCCCCTTGGCATTTTTCCTATTTTGTTGCCTTACAACCTGGAATTGAAATAGATTTTTTTTTGGGGGGGGGGGTTGTATCATTTGATTTACACAACATGCCTACCACTTTGAAGATGCAAAATATTCTTTATTGTGAAACAAACAAGAAATAAGACAAGAAAACAGAAAACTTGAGCGTGCATAACTATTCACCCTCCAAAGTCAATACTTTGTAGAGCCACCCTTTGCAGCAATTACAGCTGTAAGTCTCTTGGGATATGTCTCTATAAGCTTGGCACATCTAGCCACTGGGATTTTTGCCCATTCTTCAAGTTGGATGGGTTCCTGCTCATGTACAGCAATCTTTAAGTCATACCACAGATTCTCAATTGGATTGAGGTCTGGGATTTGACGAGGCCATTCCAAGACATTTAAATGTTTCCCCTTAAACCACTCAAGTGTTGCTTTAGCAGTATGCTTAGGGTCATTGTCCTGCTGGAAGGCGAACCTCCGTCCCAGTCTCAAATCTCTGGGAGACTGAAACAGGTTTCCCTCAAGAATTTCCCTGTATTTAGCACCATCCATCATTCCTTCAATTCTGACCAGTCTCCCAGTCCCTGCCAATGAAAAACATCCCCACAGCATGATGCTGGCACCACCATGCTTTACTGTAGGGATGGTGTTCTCGGGGTGATGAGAGGTGTTGGGTTTGTACCAGACATAGCGTTTTCATTTTAGTCTCATCTGAACAGAGTACCTTCTTCCATATGTTTGGGGAGTCTCCCACATGCCTTTTGACGAACACCAAATGTGTTTGCTTATTTTTTTCTTTAAGCAACGTCTTTTTTTCTGGCCACTTCCGTAAAGCCCAGCTCTGTGGAGTGTATGGGTTAAAGTGGTCCAATGGACAGATACTCCAATCTCCTCTGTGGAGCTTTGCAGCTCCTTCAGGGTTATCTTTGGTATTTTTGTTGCCTCTCTGATTAATGCCCTCCTTTCCTGGTCCGTGAGTTTTGGTGGGCAGCCCTCTCGTCAGGTTTGTTGAGTTGCCATATTCTTCCATTTTTTAATAATGGATTTAATGGTGCTCCGTGGGATGTTCAAAGTTTCTGATATTTTTTTATAACCCAACCCTGATCTGTACTTCTCCACAACTTTGTCCCTGACCTGTTTGGAGAGCTCCTTGGTCTTCATGGTGCCGCTTGCTTGGTGGTGCTCCTTGCTTAGTGGTGTTGCAGACTCTGGGGCCTTTCAGAACAGGTGTATATATACTGAGATCATGTGACAGATCATGTTACACTTAGATTGCACACAGGTGGACCTTATTTAATTAATTATGTGACTTCTGAAGGTAATTGGTTGCACCAGATCTTATTTAGTGCCTTCATAGCAAAGGGGGTGAATACATAAGCACGCACCACTTTTCCATATTTTTATTTTTTTTCATTTCACTTCAACAATTTTTGTGTATGTCCATTACATGAAATCCAAATAGAAATGCATTTAAATTAAAGGTTGTAATGTAACAAAATAGGAAAAACGTTAAGGGGAGTGAATACTTTTGCAAGGCACTGTAAAGATGATGTTGTCGGGCCATATACTGTGTTAGATCGATATACTGAGTAATGGTCTACGCTGGTTTTGTGTCAATAGGCATGCAACCGGAGAAAATAATGTGAAATTGAAGAAATGTAATGGTAGTGACATAGGACATGTACAGTGCCTTCGTAAAGAATTCAGACCCCTTGACTTTTTGTTACGTTGCCGCCTTACTCTAAAATGTATTATATTGTTTTTTTTTACCTCGTCAATCTACACACAATACCCCATAATGACAAAGCAAAAACAAGTTTTTAGAAACTGAAATATCAGATTTACATAAGTATTCAGACCCTTTACTCAGTACTTTGTTGAAGCACCTTTGGCAGCGATTACAGCATCAAATCTTCTTGGGTATGATGATACAAGCTTGGCACAGCTGTATTTGAGGAGTATCTTCCATTCTTCTCTGCAGATCCTCTCAAGCTCTGTCAGTTTGGATGGGGAGCGTTGCTGCACAGCTATTTTCAGGTCTCTCCAGAGATGTTCGATTGGGTTCAAGTCCGGGCTCTGGCTTTGACACTGAAGGACATTCAGAGACTTGTCCCGAAGCCACTCCTGTTCTTTGCTCCGTTCATCTTTGCCTCGATCCTGACTAGTCTCCCAGTCCCTGAAAAACATCCCCACAGCATGATGCTACCACCACCATGCTTCACTGTAGGGATGGTGCCAGGTTTCCTCCAGACTTGAAGCTTGGCATTCAGTCCAAAGACTTCAAACTTGGTTTCATCAGACCAGAGAATCTTGGTTCTAATGGTCTGAGAGTCTTTAGGTGCCTTTTGGCAAACTCCAAGTGGGCTGTCATGTGCCTTTTACTGAGGAGTGGCTTCCGTCTGGCCATTCTACCATAAAGGCTTGATTGGTGGAGTGCTGCAGAGATGGCTGTCCTTCTGGAAGGTTCTCCCATCTCCACAGAGGAACTCTAGAGCTCTGTCAGAGTTACCATCAGGTTCTTGGTCACCTCCCTGACAAAGGCCCTTCTCCCCCGATTGCTCAGTTTGGCCGGGTGGCCAGCTCTAGGAAGATTCTTGGCATTTTTAAACTTCTTCCATTTAAGAATGATTGAGACCAATGTGTTCTTGGGGACCGTCAATGTTGCAGACATTTTTTGGTACCATTCCCCAGATCTGTGCCTCTACATTCTGTCTCGGAGCTCTACGGACAATTCCTTCGACCTCATGCCTTAGTTTTTTCTCCGACATGCATTGTCAACTGTGGGAACTTATATAGACAGGTGTGTGCCTTTCCAAATCATTTCCAATCAATTGAATTTACCACAGGTGGACTCCAATCAAGTTGTAGAAACATCTCAAGGATGATCAATGGAAATAGGATGCACCTGACCTCAATTTAGAGTCTCATAGCAAAGTTTTTTAAATGTTTTACAAATTTTTAGCAAAATTATAAAAACCTGTTTTCGCTTTGTCATTATGGGTTATTGTGTGTATATTGCTGAGGAAAATGTTTTATTTAATAGATTTCAGAATAAGGCTGTAACGTAACAAAATGTGGGAGAAGTCAAGGGGTCTGAATACTTTCACTCACACATCAAGTGTTATGAGATGTTTGTCTGACAACTTCCATAACTATATGAACTTTTCCAATTGAACTCTTGTTTTCATTTTGTTGTTTTTCTCCAGTGAACCCATCATCATCATCATCATCACGAACCTGTTATGTTTTTTCTCTTACAGTCCCAGCTGACCTGTCCCCTGTCAGAGAGTAGAGAACGTCACACAGGTATGGAGACTTCTCTTTCAAACATCCAAATGTTATATGTCAACCAAATGAATACATTAGGGAAGAACCAGTTTGGAGAACTTCGTAATGGTTAATAGGTTTTAGTTCAGGTCTTGTTAGTGTGTTGCAGTTTCCTGGCTGTCAATTCTTAAATACACAAGAGAAAAGTAACCCACCTGATCTGTTGCGTTGGTGTGGTTCAGAGACATTTTCTCCTATCATGAATCATGTGGATACAGTCAGACCGTGCAATACAGCCATTCTGATTCTGCTTCATCTTAATGTGCTGAAAGTCTTTTGGAAGTTAAGCAGAGCTGTAGTGATGCGATGTGAGCACATGTTTAAATGACTGACTAATTGGTTAATTACAATCAAATATTGGACATATTTGTAGGGGTTGATACATTTTTCGTAAGGGAAATTCAAGTCTGAAATTTCAAAGTGGAAATGACAATCTTCTAAAAACTTTTGAAACCTCAAATACACAAGTTTAACATATCCAGCATTACAGCAAATTAAGATTCTAAATCTGTAGGTCTTTTAGAAGCAGAGCGGTTGGTGGCTGATGTCAGGCTCGGAGGACTGTGGTGTGTCTGTGTTTGTGTGTGTCCCAGAGCCTTGTCAGTTCCAATGATGTGCATAAACCCTGGATGACTAACGGGGTGTTGTGTTGAAGCCACCGCACAGCCATCTTGGTACTCCTCCATTATAAAAGGTATAGAAATCCATTTAGGGCTAGGGTCTATTTTCCTGAATTTCTGCCAGACTAACGTGCCCAAAGTAAGCTGCCTGTTACTCAGGCCCAGAAGCCAGGATATGCATATAATTGGTAGGATTGGATAGGAAACACTTTGAAGTTTCTAGAAATGTTAAAGTAATGTATTAGACTATAACACAATTGATATGTCAGGCGAAAATCCAAAGAAAAACCAACCGGAACTTCTTTTTTTTTTTGAGGTCCCAGACTCTTATAATGGAAAGCTATGGGTCCTATGCAATTCTAGCTCGACGATTGCAATTCCTATGGCTTCCACTAGATGTCAACAGTCTTTGTCAACAGTCATTTGTTTTTGACACGTTTATTCTATTATAGACACCTTAATGCATACTTTTAAAATATATTATGTGAGCTAAACATAAAATGAAAAAAATTACAATGAACAAAAATATAAACGCAACATACAACCATTTCAAAGATTTGACTGAGTTACAGTTCATATAAGGAAATCAATCAATAGAAAATGTTTTATTACCCCCTAATTTCACATGACTGGGAAAACTGATATGCATCTGTGGGTAAACAAATTTGTGCACCACATGTTAGCTAAATAAGCTTTTTGAGCATATTGAACATTTCTGGGATCTTTATTTAAGCTCATGAAACCAACACTTAACATGTTGCATTTATATTTTTGTTCAGTATATAAAAAAATGTCATGGAAGTATTATCATATTATCATTAAACTCAGTTTCACAATTCCTGACATTTAACTCCTGTAAAAATTCCCTATCTTAGGTCAGTTAGGATCACCACTTTATTTTAAGAATGTAAAATGTCAGAATAATAGAATAGAGAATTATTTATTTCAGCTTTTATTTATTAAATCACTTTTCCAGTGGGTCAGAAGTTTACATACACTCAATTAGCATTGCCTTTAAATTGTTTAATTTGGGTCAAATGTTTCGGGGTAGCCTTCCACAAGCTTCCCACAATAAGTTGGGTGAATTTTGACCCATTCCTCCTGACAGAGCAGGTGTAACTGAGTCAGGTTTGTAGGCCTCCTTGCTCGCACACACTTTTTCAGTTCTGCCCACCAATTATCTATAGGATTGAGGTCAGGGCTTTGTGATAAGGGGCTTTGTGTGGTATTTGCCACTCCAATACCTTGACTTTGTTGTCCTTAAGCCATTTTGCCACAACTTTGGAAGTATGCTTTGGGTCATTGTCCATTTGGAAGACCCATTTGCGACCAAGCTTTAACTTCCTGACTGATGTCTTGAGATGTTGTTCAATATATCCACATAATTTTCCATCCTCATGATGCCATCCATTTTGTGAAGTGCACCAGTCCCTTCTGCAGCAAAGCACCCCCACAACATGATGCTGCCACTCCCGTGCTTCACGGTTGGGATGGTGTTCTTCGGCTTGTAAGCCTCCCCGTTTTTCCTCCACACATAACAATGGTCATTATGGCCAAACAGTTCTATTTTTGTTTCATCAGACCAGAGGACATTTCTCCAAAAAGTACGATCTGGCTTTTTTTATGGCGGTTTTGGAGCAGTGGCTTCTTCCTTGCTGAGTGGCCTTTCAGGTTATGTTGATATAGGACTTGTTTTACTGTGGATTTAGATACTTTTGTACCTGTTTCCTCCAGCATCTTCACAAGGTCCTTTGCTGTTGTTCTGGGATTGATTTGCACTTTTTGCACCTAAGTACATTCATCTCTAGGAGACAGAATGCATCTCCTTCCTTAGCGGTATGATGGCTGCATGGTCCCATGGTGTTTATACTTGCGTACTATTGTTTGTACAGATGAACGTGGTACCGTCAGGCGTTTAGAAATTGCTCTCAAGTATGAACCAGAGGTCTACCATTTTTTTTCCTGAGGTCTTGGCTGATTTCTTTTGATTTTCCCATGATGTCAAGCAAAGAGGCACTGAGTTTGAAGGTAGGCCTTGAAATACATCCACAGGTAGACCTCCAATTGACTCAAATGATGTCAATTAGCCTATCAGAAGATTCTAAAGCAATGACATCATTTTCTGGAATTTTCCAAGCTGTTTAAAGGCACAGTCAACTTAGTGTATCTAAACTTCTGACCCACTGTAATTGTGAAATAATCTGTCTGTAAACAATTGTTGTACATATTACTTGTGTCATACACAAAGTGGATGTCCTAACCGACTTGCCAAAACTATAGTTTGTTGACAAGAAATTTGTGGAGTGGTTGAAAAACAAGTGTATGTAAGCTTTCGACTTCAACTGTAATTTTATCCTTTAAACATTTAATTGAAATACTGTAGAATTCCATTCATTCCTAATGGAGGACTGCTCCTACAGCGGAGTGCCAATATGGTAGAACAGTGGCTTCAACGCATTTCAATGGCCAATACATAGCGTCTGTAATCCAGGGTTTATATACATCATCGGTCAAACCCCCTCCCGTGGTGTCACCGTGAGGCCATTATGTTTTCCTGGAACCTCCAGACAGACTACTGTGCTCCTGCTGGTTCTGCTGTGGAGGGAAGGCGTAATGCTGGCAGGCCTGTTACTGTACTACACATACATGCAAGCATACACATATACACACACACGCAGATAGGCTCTCTATAACCTCTGTTGTGTCCGTGAGCTATAGAGCCATTAGAGAGATGGATGAATTGGCGAGGGGGAAGTTCAGACCATTTTGATCTCCACCGTGACGGTGCTCAGCGTAACATTAATTCCTCCTCCGAGAACCATCAACTATGTCCCAACAGGAAGTTCCAGTCTCAGAAGGGTTACAGTGGTAAACAGACTGGGAGAGGGAGGGAGGGAGGGAAATGGGTGTGTGGATGAATGGATGGTAGATCAAGGTTGAGTTGTATTTACTTGGGTAGCTGAGGGAGGAGAGGGTGGATTGGCTGTCCGAGGAATAGGGAGGGAGAGGGGGAGTCTGAGACCCAAGTCTGGGTCTGAGTGGAAACTTGAATGGAGTGGAAACTGGGCCGGGGGCCACTCTGCAGATCCACCTGAGTCCTGCCAGAGCAATCAGCTATCAGAGAGTTTAGAGAGGGAACCATTTGCCACACTAAGTAAAACCGGCAGGGGTTTGTAGGGATTTGGCCTAACGTTTAAGCCTTAATGCCAGGATATTTGGGTACGTGAAGTCGTTTTGTTTTGGGGAGTGGGTGCCAGACCTTGTCTGCCTCAAAGTGGGATCCCAGCACTGTAGCAGGCAGCATTCTCCCCTGCTGGAACGCGTGCCAGGTGAAGTGAATCTACTCTCAGCTTCCAGCTGTGTAAACACACATACACACACGCAGGCAGGACAACAAACACACACACCACATATATGGACATACACGCGAACACACACACACACAGTTTTGTATTGCTATCCTTGTGCGGACCAAATAATAGATTCCTATCCAAAATCCCTAACCCTAACCTTAACCCTAAACCTAACCCCAAACCCTAAAACTATACCTAACCCTAACTCCTAACCCCTAACCTTAATTTTAATCCTAATTGTAACCCCAATCCTAAACCTAACCCCTATGCCTAAAATAGCATTTTTCCTCATGGGGACCGGACTTCTGGTATCCACAAGGATAGTTAAACCACACACACACACACACCACAGACACAGAGCAATACTATCAATCCTAATAAAAGCACTATGTCTAACTGGAACGCATCAGGGGGAAATACTCCCTCACACTCCCTTTTTCTGTCAAATTAAAACAAAGTTGAATTTTCTCCACTCTGTATGGGCCTTTAAGCCTTGTTAAAAACAATGAGTTCCTTCAAAGAAGTAAATATATTTAACAAGGTCTGGTGTTGTCTTCTTCCTGTCTGAGAACTTGCAGAGGAGCGTGACACTGTCCTTCCTCCCTCACCCCTTCTCTAATAATCTGTCTCTTTAATTTTATACACCTTCCTTTCTCTCTCCCTCTGTGTGTGTCTCTCTCTCTCTCCCCCCTCCACCCCTCTCTGTTTCTCTTGGTCATTTTTTTTCTCTAACTCTCCTGTTAGCAATAGACACACATACAGTAGGTTTTTGGTGCGTGTCCACTGTAATTTAGCATTTTCCAAAACATTGATTTATACCTATTTCAGAGATATGATGCATACCATAAACACTGACAACCATGTACAATGGTAAATGTACAATGTATAATCTAACCGCACCTATATATGACATAAACTTGCTGTACAGTTTTACTGTAATGTAACAGAACCAATGGTGGCACCTCAACAGTTAACATCCAAAGACCTGCAGAATTTCAGGTATTAGAGTATTGGTCACTTTAGGAGCTGGCTCTCCTTACTGTAGGCTGCTTGTGGGCTATGGACGACTAGAAGGATTCAGAACCTGGAGGCGGCAGGCAGGGAAACAGTCCCACTCTGTGTCCCAAATGGCACTGTATTCCCTACATAGTGCACTACTTTTTACCAGAGCCCTATGGGCTCATTAAATAGGGAATGTGGTGCCATTTGGGACATTGTCCCAGTCTTGGCCAAAAGGCAGTAGCTGGATAGCTGGGCTGTTAAAGGCATTGAGACTTTAAAGCTTCATTGTTTATGTATCCAGTAGAAAGCAGAGACTCCCCGACGGCCCTCTTCAAATCAGATGCCGGGGATTTCTTTTATGGTATATCGCTCCTCGCTAGTCGCTACCATAGAGATCCAGAGGTGACGTGTGCACACACACCAGTGGAGGCTGCTGAGGGGAGAACGGCTCATAATAATGTCCTGAACAGAGAAAATGGAATGGTAAACACCTGGAAACAATGTGTTTGATGTATTTGATACCATTCCACTGATTCCGCTCCAGTCATTACCAGGAACCCGTTCTCCCCAATTAAGGTGCTGCCAACCTTCTTTGACACACACACACCATTGTGAAAGGAAAACAGCCTACCTTTACTGTAGTGTTAGTGGGGGTTATTTATTTGTGCTGGTTAACCTGTTTATTTGCTTGACCCTGTTTGTGTACCGTATCTGTTTAGTTGCAATAGGCCCCTGCTTTGTCATGGTGTGTTCTGGGCCTGTGGTGGTGCTTATGGTAATGTCCTGTTTAGACGGTTTCTATAAAAAAATGACAGGGCTATGTTGGTGTGTGACATTAGGGTCTGTGTACTGTACTGTATACTACGTAATAGACCCATACACACCACAGAGGGAGGGACATGGAGAGGAGGTAGAGTAATACAGTCATGCTTCACCTCCTTTCCCTTTTCCTCTCCCTGGTATTATAATTCTTATGGTTGTAGGAATAGTTATATAAGTATGGATGGAGTTTTATGGGCCCCGGATGTGGAGTGTGGTATCTCTCCCTCACTCTTTTCCTCCTCTCTCCATGTGTCCCTTCTTTTCCTCCTCTCTGTCCAATAGTTTCCATCTTCTCCTCCTCTCTTCTTCTCTCTGTTCACCCTCACCTCTCTCTTTCCATCTCCCACCCTCCTCTCCCTTTCTTCTCCCCCTAGCTGCGATAATCACATCACTCACACTACTTCACAGCTCTGTACGTTCAATCAGAAACTCCAGACTCCACTGTGACTCTACTTTAAGAGTCAGACCACAGGAGACGGGGCAACAAAGGGCCTTGTGGTCGTGCCGTCCACCAGCCTTCCACCAGCCGTCCAACAGCCTCCTTGGAAACAATAACACTGGGCCGTTGGAATCTTCAGACCCACCAGACTCAGTGCTTAGAGCAGAGCAGCAGACAGACACTGTAGTGGTCCTGCAGGATACAGTTCAGCCTGAGTCCAGCTGCTACCAGACAGGGAAGACCCAGGATGCAATAGATATGCCACACAAGCAGAGTGAGTGAGGACACACACACACACATAGGCTCAATCCCAATACCCCCCTTAGCCCTCCCCCTGTTTTCGAGCAGTCCAATACCCCAACGAGGACTGCTCAAACAGAGCAACTAGTGGTAGGGAGAGCTAAATAAGGCCTATGGAAAGGGACATCACTACAGTACATCATTCGGGCACATCAGAAACTGCCAATGGATACCACGCAATTCATTGACGATGAGCCTTGTGTTTTCACAATGCCTGTACTGGGGGCTGTTATAAATTCTTTGTATTTCTCATGCAACAAATACGTACTTACCCTATGAGCAACAAATGAGAGCAGTAGAACAACAATGTTCCCTCTGGCTGTGGTTCAATGTGGAGTTATACTGAAGCAGGACTTTCATTCCATAGGAGTTTGACATGTAACGTTAACAGTCACTCAGTCATTACTCGTTGAAGCATTAGAACAATTAAAACCACTGTTCTGAACTAATATTTATACCAAACATTTTAGGGTCGGCTACATAGCTACACAAATCAGCTACATAGCTACACAGATAGCAAAACATTTCCCCCTGCTTGCTATTTTCCGCTTTTCCCTACGTCCAAGGCTATACATACAGTTAAATACCATTTTAATTGTCACATGCTTCGTAGATAACAGGTGTAGACTAACAGTGAAATGCTTACTTATTGGTCCTTTTTCAAATGTATATATAATAATAGAAATAGTGGCACAGTGAATAACGAAAAAACATAACGAGTAAAAATAACATGGCTTTATATAGGGAGAGGAAAATAACATGGCTTTATATAGGGAGAGGAAAATAACATGGCTATATACAGGAAGTTGAAAATAACATGGCTATATACAAGGAGTAGAAAACAACATGGTAATATATAGGGAGTGGAAAATAACCTGGCTATAAATAAGGAATGGAAAATAACATTGCTATATACAGGGAGTGGAAAATAACATAGTTATATACAGGGAGTACCAGTACTTAGTCGATGTTCAGGGGTACAAGGTAATTGAGGTAGCTATGTACTGTACATATAGGTAGGGGTAAAGTGACTAGCAGTATGTGATGTGTGTGTGTGTGTGTGTGTGTGTGTGTGTGTGTGTGTGTGTGTGTGTGTGTGTGTGTGTTGGGGTGTCAGTGTAATAATGTGTGGGTAGAGTCCAGTGTGTGCATAGAGTCAGTGCAAGAGAGTTAGTGCAAAAAAGCGTCAATGCAGGTAGTCCGGGTAACCATTTGATTAGCTGTTTAGCAGTCTTGGTAATAAGTCTTATGGCTTGGGGGTGGAAGCTGTTCAGTGTCCTGTTGGTTCCAGACTGCATTGATACCGCTTGCTGTGTGGTGGCAGAGAGAACAGTCTGTGGCTTGGGTGACTGGATTCTTTGACAATTTTTTGCGACCTTCCTCTGACACCGCCTGGTATAGAGGTCCTGGATGACAGGGAGCTTGGCCCCAGTGATGTACTGGGCAGTACAAAGTCCTACCACCAGCGGGCGAATGGAGTTTGCCGTTAGCAAGGGATTTCTCTAATCTCAAATTGGGCGTGCCACCTTCTAGCTGACCACAGCCAGCCAGAGGCTGCAAGCAGTTTTTGTTGTCTCTTTAAACACCTTAGATTTGTTGTGATTTTAATTAGATTTATTTGCCAATTTAAAAACCTAATACAACCACACATGTGAACATAATGCAGTCCTGTCATTGAGGATGATGCAAAAAAGTGATACACCTAATAATTGACAGTTTAAGTAGATTAATGATATATGGATGATTATTCCCAAGAATAGCCTACATTTTTGCCATGGATTTAATATACTATATATTTGAGGAAATACAAACGGTTCCTTTCTAGCAATAAATGCCACTCCCTAAACCGCCTCACCCACTTGAAGAAAAGTGCTGATCACTACGTACAGTCATAGAACCAGTAGATAGTGATAGCGCTGACATCATCCACATATTCCTATGGAAAACTCCCAATGGTGCTTGAAGTATTATAATTTGAAGCACCAAAAAAACGCTAAGTATCATGGTGAAAGTTGGCCGTAACTACAGTAGCAAAGGATCATGGTTGATGTAGTTGTTTTCGTCTTGCCTCAGAGAGTCAACCTATAAGAACACCACAACCCCTTAGACGCACGTGTAAAGAGCGTGCATGAGGGCGCGAGCCTCCTCGTAGCCTGCCGGGCCCGTGATTGATCTGTGTCAGCACGTGGTCCCGTGTGATTACAAATGTAGTATTCGGAATGGATTAGTATTTCATTAAATATCTTGATTTCTAGCTAACTTTAAAATAATTCACAGTGGGGATCAAACTTAATCACAATAAACACATTTTAGAGCCTAAAACGGACGTCCCCCCAAAAAGTTATTTCGCCATTCTAGTGAACGTAATTTACATAAGCTTTCTAGGGCAGACCAGGGCTTTAAGCACTGCTAGGTTGCTACGCAGTAGCTGACCAGCAGAGCTCATGACTTCACGCTCCAGACCCGACACTGGGGACCTGCGTACACTAGGTGGGGGCACCTCTTAAATCGCGCAGAAGAAGCCAAAAAGCTTCAGCAGGAAGTTATCTTTGTTAAAATGCTCAATCAAATTTTCAAACCTGTCTTTGATACTTGAAAGTTTTTACCAAAGTGTTTATTTATTTTTCTAGTTTTTAGTTCTCATTTGTCCATGCAGCAGACTGGAATGCAAAGTTTGTTTACTTAAGGAAATAACATTACTGGTTTCCTTCATTTGTGAGTAGATTTACTTGCATAACGTTAACGTCAATGAGGACAAAAAAATGCCAGCTAGCCTAGCTAGTTACGTTAACTCACCCCATTCCGTACAAATGTGCACAACCGCAACATTCAAACGAGGCTACAAAGAAAACTAATGGGACTGTAGCGACTGTGTTGACTTCAAAATCGAGGGTGTGAACTAGGTTTCTATTCAAGCGTTGATCGACATGGTAATGGCTCTATAGTATTGGAGAAAAATTGAAAAAACGGACCCTCCGTTACATCGTGACGTGTCATGTCGTAACGTACAGCATAAAGCGTGCTATTTCTGTCTTACAATCTCTCTCCACCAGGTGGATTGTGCTAGCTGAGTTACTTAGCTAGCTAGCTTGCTAACTTTAGATGGTTTGCTAGCTAACATTGACTAACATTTTAGCCACAGTGCCTTCAGAAAGTATTCACACCCCTTGACTTTTTCTACATTTTTACAAAATGGGATTAAAATGTATTTAATTGTAATTTTTTGTCAATGATTTACACAAAATACTATAATCTCAAAATGGAAGAAAAATGTGAACATATGTAAAAAAAAATTATAATAAAGTCATGAAAAATAAAACACTAATATATTTTCATTAGATAAGTATTCAAACCCCTGAGTCAATACATGTTAGAATCACCTTTGGTAGGAAACTTATTCTACAAGAACCAATACCACTCCTTAAAAACACAACCCTATGGAACAATCATTGGATAGCTTTCAGAATTCACCAATAAATTGGTTCACGTGGAAAACTAAAGGCATAGAAACCGTACATGTATTTCCATGACAGAATTAAAAAGACATATTGGACTGACCAATGTAGATAGGTTCAAATACATGCAACTTAAAATTTACAAATCTTTTGGACATCAGAGCAACCTTGAGGGAATCTTATAGGAGTCAGAAAATGATTTTCATATGATAGGTATACAAAACCTTGCAGAGAGCATATCCAACTGACAATCTCTTAGAAAAAAATATAAACTATTGGAACCAAGACATAAAAATAACTGATGTTGGCATAAAATGGAGGATGGAGTTTGAGCATAACTTACAAAATTGCAGTTAACAAAAATGTACACTTAATCCAGTATAAACTAATGTATAGAAATTATTATACAAGAGACAAATCACAAATTCCACAGCACAACAGCAGAGTCATGACTTAAAGGGGAATTTAATCCTGGCTCTGCCACGGCATAGTTAGATGGGGCGTGCCCACAAACTTGTCTGAGATCCCTAAAGATTGGAAAGCTGCCGCGGTCATCCCCCTCTTCAAAGGGGGAGACACTCTAGACCCAAACTGTTACAGACCTATTTCCATCCTGCCCTGCCTTTCTACAGTGTTCAAAAGCCAAGTTAACAAACAGACCACCGACCATTTCGAATCCCACCATACCTTCTCCACTATGCAATCTGGTTTCCGTGCTGGTCATGGGTGCACCTCAGCCACGCTCAAGGTCCTAAATGATATCCTAACCGCCATCGATAAAAGACAGTACTGTGCAGCCGTTTTCATCGACCTGGCCAAGGCTTTCGACTCTGTCAATCACCTCATTCTTATCGGCAGACTCAACAGCCTTGGTTTCTCAAATAAATGCCTCGCCTGGTTCACCAACTACTTCTCAAATAGAGTTCATTGTGACAAATCGGAGGGCCTGTTGTCAGGGTTCAATTCTCGGGGCGACTCTTTTCTCTGTATATATCAATGATGTCGCTCTTGCTACTGATGATTCTCTGATCCACCTCTACGCAGACGACACCATTCTGTATACATCTGGCCTTTCTTTGGACACTGTGTTACAAACCTCCAAACGAGTTTCAATGCCATACAACACTCCTTCCGTGGCCTCCAACTGCTCTTAAATGCTAGTAAAACTAAATGCATGCTTTTCAACCGATTGCTGCCCGTACCCGCCCGCCCGACTAGCATCACTACTCTGGACGGTTCTGACTTAGAATATGTGGACAACTACAAATACCTAGGTGTCTGATTAGACAGTAAACTCTCCTTCCAGACTCACATTAAGCATCTCCAATCCAAAGTTAAATCTAAAATCGGCTTCCTATTTCGCAACAAAGCCTCCTTCACTCATGCTGCCAAACATACCCCCGTAAAACTGACTATCCTACCGATCCTTGACTTCGGCGATGTCATTTACAAAATAGCCTCCAACACTCTACTCAGACTACATCTAATTTGCTATCACAGTGCCATCTGTTTTGTCACCAAAGCCCCATATACTACCCACCACTGCGCCCTGTATGCTCTCGTTGGCTGGACCTCGCTATATATTCGTCGCCAAACCCACTGGCTCCAGGTCATCTATAAGTCTTTGCTAGGTAAAGCCCTGCCTTATCTCAGCTCACTGGTCACCATAGCAGCAGGTATATTTCACTGGTCATCCCTAAAGCCAACTCCTCCTTTGGCCGCCTTTCCTTCCAGTTCTCTGCTGCCAATGACTGGAACGGATTGCAAAAATCACTGAAGCTGGAGCCTTATCTCCCTCCTAACTTTAAGCATCAGCTGTCAGAGCAGCTTACCAATCACTGCACCTGTACACATCCCATCTGTAAATATCCCACCCCATATTGTTATTTATTTTTGCTCTTTGCACCCCAGTATCTCTACTTGCACATCATCATCTGCACATCTATCACTCCAGTGTTAATGCTAAATTGTATTTATTTCGCCACTATGGCCTATTTATTGCCTTACCTCCCTAATCTTACTACTTTTGCACACACTGCATATAGATTTTTCTATTGTGTTATTGACTGTACATTTGTTTATCCCATGTGTAACCATGTGTTGTTTTTGTTGCACTGCTTTGCTTTATCTTGGCCAGGTCGCAGTTGTAAATGAGAATTTGTTCTCAACTGGCCTACCTGGTTAAATAAAGGTGAAATAAAATAAATAAAAACACAGTCATCTCAGAACTTCTCTAGGTAAGATTTATTTGAAAATGTTAGCTTGCTGGACTAGCTGGTAAGTTAGCTAGCTTGCTGACGTTACAGTCCTGTATTGAACTCTGAAAGCCATCAACTAAATCATATAGCTATCTTTTGGTATACATACTGTCAATCAATTTCAACTGGTAGCTACCTTCAGCAGAGTAAACATTGTTTGTTTGTTTGTTTAGTTCCATCTTTGACTGACGTTAGCTAAAGTAAGCTAGCTAATTTTACTCTTATTACTCAATTTGGTAGCCATCTACTTCACCCTACATCTAGCTCACTCCCTCTCTGTGTGTTGGTAGCAATGATGAATGTGTGTAAATCGTCTATGGTTGACTAGTTGGTTCTCAGCCAATCTCAGCAGGCCAGCAATCTTGCTGCCAATTTAGTGATGCAAGTTAGTTAACAGCAAGCTGACAATACTGAAATGTCCATGTTTGGAATGCTTAGCTAGCCAGTCTAATAGAGATCAATACAATTAGTGGGGTGGTTAAATTGTGTATTGGTCTGTATTTTGTTGTAGGTGGTACAGAATCGGATTCCACCAACGTGCACTTCAAACCCCTTGCTCTGCACAAGGTGAAGATAAGTTGGCCAAAATATTTACAAGCTACTGTATCAGCTAAGATAGCTCAATTTACAGTAAGCATGGTATACATGAATTGGGTAGTGTTTGTATGGTTTGTGTTATGGGTTACAGGTGGTTAGAGGTAGCATCAGGACCACAGAGTACCTTCCAGACCATGTAATCAATTTAGTCAACCCCTCTTCTCTTTGTACCTTTTGCTTTTTGTAAAACGTATCTTATCTGGAGTCATTCCACAGTGCCCTGCTGAAAAATACCCCAAAGCGGGGACAGTTTGGGTACACAAGCACAAGGGAGCATACAGGCCTTGTGGTTATGGAGCACAACAAGATTGTGGGACAGAAACCAGCAAGGGAAACTGAAAGGTATAAAATCAAGACTACAACAGCAATGACACAACCACCTCATTCTTCTCTGCAGATTCTCAAAACACATTACAAAGACATCTCTACAAAATTCCCCTGCAAAGTGCTACTATTGACAAGAATGATCTGGTAATGTGCTGTGGGAGGTTTACTGAGAGTACTTTGAGATGAGGAAGGGTTTTTGGTTGTGCAGGGTTGTGCTTAGACAGTAAATGTATTATTGTGTATGAGAGCGATTAAGGTGTAATTTCTCCTCAATCTCCCATACACAAAAATGTAAATGTATAAACTGACTTCCTAAGGCTATCTACCAGAAAATCTTCTGCGAGAGGTCCAAACAATTGGTGGTTAAGAAGTCCTACAATGCTTTTGGCAGTCTCTTCTGCGAGAGGTCCAAACAATTGGTGGTTAAGAAGGCCGACAATGCTTTTGGCAGAGTCTTATCCAGCTGGCTGTTCACCGCAGACAGAACAGGCCCATCGCCATAAGCACAAAGAGTCTCAGCTTCCCCAGCCCACCATGCCAAACACAATTGTCAGTGTTATGAAGCTGGATAAAGTACTATGGCTGTGTTTACACAGGCAGCCCAATTCTGATATTTTTTTCACTAATTGGTCTTTTGACCAATCAGATCAGTTCTGAAAAAGATCTGATGTGATTTAAGACCAATTATTGGGAAAAATATCAGAATTGAGCTGCCTGTGTTAACGCAGCCAGTGTGGCTCACCTTAAGACCATGTAGAATAGGTGGTCTCCAACCCTGTTCCTGGAGAGCTACCCTCTTGTAGGCTTTTGCTCCAACCCCACTTGTAACTAACCTGGTTCAGTTTATCAACCAGCTAATTATTAGAATCAGGTGTGCTAGATTAGGGTTGGAGTGAAAACCTAAAGGACTGTAGCTCCCCAGGAACAGGGTTGGTGAGCCCTATGTAGAACCACCAAAAAATGTCTATGGATATTTTCTATCAATCTTTGAAATTGATCTGCCCTTATGGATTCACAGACTATATTTATATAAGCTGTACAGGGCTTTCTGTAGCATCAAACAGATGCTAGACATTCAGATTTCCAAAGAATGTTTGTTTATTTGTCAAATTCTAAAATACAGGGGAGTGTATACTATTTAATGCCAACTCAAGAGAACTGGGTATTGAACAAGAATGTTATATGGTAAAAGTAACTTACAAAAAAAATAGATGAACATTGTAGTATAGTTCAGTGTGTCCATGTGCTACTCAGGTGTAGAGACACACGAGTGCAGAGAACTGTAGCTACAAATTGTTAGACCAGATAATGTGATTTAACCAAAGATTTTTGCTGACATCTTGTCTATTTCAAGTCTTCTCTCATTGATCGAGACAGGTGGGTGTCTACCCCAAAGCGGCATTTGAACGTAAACATTTATTTTTTTGTCAAAATGTGTTTTTTGGCAGAAATGCCTTCTGGAACATGTGAACTTTCATGTGCATTAATCACAAATGTGTATTCTATCCATAAATATGATTGTTAAATTACGAGCCTAGTTGGTTTAGCCATGGAAAAAGAAAGGAACCTTCCCGCTAGCCATGATTGGCTGAGATAATGGATGGGTTGGACATGCCGGGAGATGAGTTTGGATTGGTCTGCCATGTAGCATGCATCTGTGTTGACAGTCCTTTCTACCGTGACGTTTTTGAAAGATATAACGTTAGCCATCGAGAACTACAAAAGTGTTGCTACTTTTCTCAACAACATTGATGCTCTGAATTTAACAGGCGCTATCGACAGATCAGTTGGAAAAGGGCATGGGCTACTTTCTGCACAACAAGATGTAACTACAAACAAGAGATAATTGGTTCCAGTCTGCTGTGAAGGGTTCATCCATGTATGCGGGTAAGTCTAGCTACATTTACAGATATAAGTTTCTAATTTTGTCAGAAAGTTGTTTTTATTGCAAGTTAAAGCGTACTGTTAGTTAGCTAGCAAATGTTAGCTTGCTGGCTCAGTAGCTAACGTTACGTGTATGATCTGTTTGGTAATATTATTCAAATCAGAAATCCATTTGCATTGTTAGTTATAGCCTAATGTTAGCTAGCTAACATTGAACCTAGTTTGTTAGATTTAGCTACCTGCAGATTCATACTACAGCTATGACAATGTTTGTATTGGTAGTAGCAGTGGTGGAAAAAATACCCAATTGCCATACTTAAATAAAAATAAAGATACCTTAACAGAAAATGACTCAAGTAAAAGTGAAAGCTACCCGTTAAAATACTACTTGAGTAAAAGTCAAAAGGTATTTGATTGTTTAATATACTTTAGGCTAGGCACCACAGGCAAAACTTTTGATTTTGCTTCTGTACATTTTCAGATTTGGAGATATTTTCCAACTATAACTTCCATACTTTCATAAAATGTAAAATCGGCAATAAATACTTGATTTGTATAATTTTATCCCAACTCCGTCAACTACACCTAGCAAAATTGTTGTTATTGTTAGCATGTTTCATGTAGAACTTCAACCACTATTTTTAAAACTCCATGTTGAATCATATACCATTCAAACCTTGTTTTCCGGAGCATATAGTTAGCTAGTCCATACATGGCTATATCCTTTGTAGACATAGTGCTTCGTGCTGAAAGATTAGTCATTTCCTGACATCCGATTGGTTACTGGCATTTAAAGGCCCATTCCTGCAACCTCACGTGCCGTGCAGCAATTCCTTGTTTGAAAATATATCCCGCGAAAAATCCACGTAAAGAGACAAAATTAGAAAATCTCGAAGAATATACCTACAGTATGTGAATAAAAATAGGCGATCTCAGTTAGCCAGGATAGGTAGAGGAGGAAAAGGAGGTAGCCGGCAGTTGAGATGAAGATGACAGCTAGCAGCGATTAACCAGACAGCAGCCAACCAGCCAACAGTGACTTTTATTCCACACGTCACAAATAAAGCAACTTGTCCATGCCCTAAGTGTCTAAACGCTGGTCTGAAAATCACCGTAGACCCCACCAACCAGGGATTCTGTCATGTTAGAATGTGCACACTGTGAAGGTGGTCATGATTTAGGAGCGTTTACACTTCCTCCAGGCTGCAGAAGTGCTCCAGGGGAGATGTGGCATTTGATATAAATGTGCGGATGGTTCTTCTAGCCCACGACCTTGGACTTGGTTATGCAACTCTAAAGAAAATAAGCAAAGTCATAGGGATTCCTTCCTTCCGTCTCCGCTCCTATCAGAGACATGACCAGAGAGTGACAGGTAAATAAAAAGGGAGAGTAGACCATTATTGTCAGGTGACTTGCTGTGTATAAATAATATTTATTTCCTTGTTCCAGCAAATGTATTCAATGAATAAACAGAGTGATAGGAAAACATAACTATACAATGAGACTGTCACATTGGCCTACATTGTTATAGGGATGTAGCCTACTGTGATTACTTAGAAATTAGCTTTACTTAAAGTAAATACATGCTGATATGCTAATATTTACATAGGGTAATATGCTGATATTTAGTCCTGCAGTTATGACTGTAATGTTGACAGACATAAGTACTTTCCCCCTCCACTTTAGTTGCAGATATTCAGAGAAGGCTACAGTCAATGGAGAGTGCTGCAAAGCAAATTAGAAGAGCATAAGTAGACATTGACCCAGAAAAACTGTAGCAGAGTTGCTGTAGGAGGATGAGGATGCCATCATAGACATTGACGTATCCTTCGATGGCACTTGGCACAAGAGAGCAATCACTTCCAACTACGGTATAGGTGTGTGCATTGGTGCTGATACCAGCGAGCCCTAGAAAATGGTGACAAAAAAAACATGGAGGCCATACAATTGTGAATAGAGAGGTTGCACAGAAAATGGTATCTGTATATCATAGGATGTCAAATGATACATACATTCACATTATTCCAAACACAGGTTCTTAGGTCTTATAGTCGGACTAATACAGAGGCTTTTTAAAATATTTTGTCGTTTTGATTTTAAGCGTCATTTTATCTGTGAATATATGCAAAATATGCATCTGTCATACATGTGAATATTTTGATAAACTGTTTTGTAAAAGTCTGACAATTGAGTGTCTTATCACAATAATAAAATAAAAAATCTGCCTTGACGCAATGTGTTGAAAAACAGATTCTCGTAATATGCAAATTAACAAATATTTAAGGAGGTTATGCCTCGTTTGCATATTTTAATTTTAAAATAAATAAAACCTGTAATACAAAAATATTTTGTATTTAAGTATACTTTCAAATGTTACATTTTCAGTCTTATGAGAGTAAAGGGAAAAAAATCCCTATTAACCTGTGGTGCCTGGCCTTAAGTATCAAAAGTAAAAATATAAATCATTTCAAATTCTTTATATTAGGCAAACCAGATGGCACAATTTTGTTGTTTTTATTTTACGGATAGTCAGGGGCACACTCCAACACTCAGACATAATTTACAAATGAAGCATTTGTGTTTAGTGAGTCGGCCAGATCAGAGGCAGTAGGGATGACCAGGGATGTTCTTTCCTGTCCTGTTAAGCATTCTATATGTAACGAGTACTTTTGGGTGTCAGGGAAAATATATGGAGTAAAAAGTACATTTATTTTCTTTAGGAATGTAGTGGAGTAAAAGTAAAACTTGTCAAAAATATAAATAGTGAAGTACAGATACCCCAAAAAACGACTTAAATAGTACTTTAAAGTGTTTTTACTTAAGTACTTTACACCACTGGTTAGTAGTAGAAGTTGAGATTATGCCGGTTCATTGATTAGCTAACTAGCTAGCTTCATGTTTAAACAAAAGACTTCACTTCGGCCAGATTATTACAAGACTCATCAAGTTAGCCAGGTGTGTCTGGGGGTGATTACAGCCATCTATTGTATTTAATGAACATGTGTACATGTCTAGACAATAGTGATGTGACTGGGGGTGGTTATAGCATTTCCATCAATTGACCCATCAATTTGGACAAGTATGTCGAGTAAGTGTCATCTAATAATGATAAAATATTTGTATCTGGAAACTTTGTTTTTGATATTGCTACTATGCAAGTAACCATTTTACTGTACTGTTTACACCTTCTGTATCTGTGCAGGTGACAAATAAACATACAGTGTGTGTTTACCACATGGCCTCACATGTGAATCCTAAAATAGATGGGTGGGGCTAAGGCTCAAGAGGGTGTGAACGATGCTGAATGGGTGTAGACAAAGAAGAGCTCTCCAGTAGGTGTATGAAAACATTCCATTTTCTCAAAAGTGAGGTTACAAGTTTATCAACTTTCTAAGCAGAATTATTTTCCCATTGTTCCTCAACTGCAGTGTATGATATAACATTTTCTAGCTCGGAGTCTCTACTTTTATCCAATGTAAAAAACACAATTTCAAATGTTGCTGCATAAGACCGAATAGAGGTGGTCTGTCACATATTGTTGGATTACTTTAAGGTGTAAAAAGTATTTATTTTAATATCAGAGCTTTTTCTAAATTCAAACTGACCCCCTGCAACTGGACACAGCCATTTTAAGAGACTCCCGTTTCTCTGAAAAAGGATGAAGATGGCATCGCTAATGTTGGTCGAAAATTCTCTGTGCTACACCTATTTATGTGTTTTTATTGTATATTAATGATATGAAAGATGCTTGTTCTTGCCGTCTTTTTCTTTATGTGGATGACTCTACACTTCTGGTGTCTCACAAAAGCAAAACTATGTTGGAGAGCATACTTAGCACAGAGCTTACTAACATTAGCAAATGGCTTGGAGATAATAAGTTATCTCTGCATTTAGGGAAAACTGAAGCAATTATTTTTGGATCCAGGCCTAAATTGTGTAGGTTGTCTGAAATCAGAGTGGAGTTAGGGGGTGAGGTGCTGACTACTAAAACCTCTGTTAGGTACTTGGGATGTATCCTTGATGGAAGCTTGGGAGGTGTGAGCATGGCCAATAAGGTGCTAGGGAAGGTTAATGCCAGGACTAAGTTTTTGGCTAGAAAGTCCAAGCTACTTGATAAGGACTCCATGAAGTGCTAGCTACTGCCCTCATTCAATGCCATTTTGACTATGCTAGTACTTCCTGGTTTGGGGGCTTATCTAAACTTATGAAGGGGAATCTCCAGATAGCCCAGAATAAGTTGATCAGGGTAGTTTTGAAGGTGAGTCCACGTACTCACATAGGCAGGAGCTACTTTCAGGAACTAAACTGGCTGCCTGTTGAGGCTAGGGTGTCCAAGACTAGGTTTGGTTTACAGGAGTATTTACGGTCCTGTGCCCAGATATTTAAGTGATTTCTTTCCTCGTGTTAGGGATGCACACAATCACAGCACCAGATCAGGTGTTGCTGATGTGTGCTTATACAGGTTCAGGAGTAATGCTGGGAAAGGTACTTTCTTGTATACTGGAGCCTCAAAATGGAATGAGTTGCCTCTGCCTATAAAAACAATGTCCTCTCTGGACAGCTTTAAAAATAAAGTAAAAATATGTTTGATGTCCTCTGTGCCCATATGAATAACCCCTATGATATAACTGGAATGATGAGATAGATCTAGTTCTTCTTCTATGTTTTTGTTTTATTATTTCACTGCCATACTGTGTTCGATCTTGTATAGCCATCTTGTCTCAAGAGGACCACAATGGAAATAAGTCCCAGACTTTATTGTGTGTTATCCTCAATGATTTTATTCATGTGCATGTATGGCTTTTAAGTTTTATGTGTGCTTGTTTTTTAAAATGGTCGAATTAATAAACTAAACTAAACTAAAATCTATAGGTAAGAGAACTGGTGATCAGCAGATGATGGGAGAGGTGGTCATGATGAAATTGCCATTCCAAAGAAACATTCAAGGAATACTTGTATAGATGTGGAAGGACTGTTGTCATGATCAAACTGCCGTTCAGCTCCTCATGAGTCATCTGATTGAAATCCAGCATAATGTCTAATCCCAGCATAATGTCTAATCCCTCGAGAGGGATACAGTTCACAGGACACAGTTCTGCTACAATGACACACACAGGCAAAGGAATTCTGTTTCTGTTTCTAGAAACAGAAACTGTTACGCTGTTATTTTACTGACAATGAGTGAGAGGCTATGTTCCTGATACCACACTCCCAGGGCTCTCACCTCCTCCCATTAGGCTGTCTCATCATTGTTGGTCATCAGGCCTACTACTGTTCTGTCATCTGCAAACTTGATGATTGAGTTGGAGGCATGCATGGCCATGCAGTCTTGGGTGAACAGGAAGTACAGGAGGGGGCTGAGCACGCACCCTTGTGGGGCCCCTGTGTTGAGGGTCAGTGAAGGGGAGGTGTTGTTTCCTACCTTCACCATCTGGGGGTGGCCCGTCAGGAAGTCCAGGAATCAGTTGCAAAAGGGCGGGGTCCAGAAACACAGGAGCTTAATGATGAGCTTGGAGGGTACTATGGTGTTGAATGCTGAGCTGTAGTCAATGAACAGCATTCTTACATAGGTATTCCTCTTGTCCAGATGGGATAGGGTTGTGTGCAGTGCGATGGCGATTGCATCGTCTGTGGATCTATTGGGGGCGGTAAGCAAATTGAAGTGTGTCAGATAAGGTAGAGGTGATATGATCCATGACTAGTCTCTCAAAGCACTTAATGATGACAGAAGTGAGTGCTACGGGCGATAGACATTATCTCCCATTTCCTTTAGACTACCATTTGGTTTTCAACAGCAGAGATTTGTATAAACCTCTCCAACCTTTTCAATATCGTTTCAATATTGAATTGCGATATCCACCGTCCCATATAAAGTGTCTGAACGACACTGACAGCATTTTGAGCTGGTTGTCATAGCAACATACAACACTTTTTTCAGTTGACTGGCTAAATCGGTACTTTGTTGCGAAAACTAAAATGGATCAATGGAACATTTATTTTGATATTTTCAGTGGCATGACTATGGATGAATGTGAAAAAGAGATGGTAATAATACCCAGGCATGCAGATTTGGAGGATACCGCATTGAATGACCTAGAATAAAAGCCGCAAAGAAAAAAACGCAAATAAGAATACAAACTGGGCTATGCGTTGCTTAGAGGGCTGGCTAGCAGAGAAGAAAAAAGTTGTTGACTTCAAAACTGTCACTAAGGAAGAGTGTAACATCCTTCTCCGTCAGTTTTATGGAAATGTACGAAGGGGGAGCAGTACAGCATAAGTAGCTACCTGGCACTCCGGGGTGGGCTCAACCGGTTTCTAAATGACCCACCCATCGGTTGCAGCTGGTGCCATAAGAAGGTCACTGAAAACGCTGGAGCAACATCCTGGCTGAAAACAAAGAGAACACTGCAGCACCATCAACACCCAAAAAGCTGAAGCAAGGCAGCAGAAGTAGTAGCACAAACTCCGACAGATATTTCAACCAATGCACAATCCAGGGGAATGTACAGATAAATGTGACATACAATAAGTAGCTATAGCTATGTCAGCTGTGGTGGATAACAAAGAGAATGTATGGTTTCATTTATTAAAATCAGCTCAAATGAATATCATGGATTGTCTTTCTTTTGTCTGAACAATGTCCTGACGAGAGCACATTTATTCTGCAAGGCAAAGTCGCGCATCATTAGCTCATTGTTATGGTTGTATCCAAATAAATCTTAACTAGCCTGCTTTTTGAGGTGACTGTAAATTAGCCGTAGTTGTCTAGCTAGCAAGCAAGGGATAAGAACGTTGCAAGTCAGTATGGCAATGAATAATTTAGAACAAACGACTGGGTCGCATCTATAGATTGAATGACTGGGTCGCGTCAATAGATACAGAACAAAAAGAACGAACTACTGGGTCGCGTCTCTAGCAACCCTAGATTTGTGTCGGGACTATATCTTGTGAAAGGATGAAATAGTATGAATAAATTAATCAAAATAACATTTTTAATGAAAATATGTCTATCATTCATTAAATATGTTGGTAACCTGTTGTATAAAAGTGATAATGCCCTTGAAGCCAGTGTTTGTCGGATATATTGGTACGGTTTGCCGTACCAGATGGCAGACAGTGTGAATGGTGTCTGTGGGCGAGCGGTTTGCTGACATCAGCATTGTGAACAGAGTGCCCCATGGTGGCAGTGGGCTTGTAGTATGGGCATGCATAAGCTACGGACAACGGACACAATTGCATTTTATCCATGGAAATTTGAACGCACAGAGATACCGTGACGAGACCTTGAGGCCCATTCTTGTGCCATTCATCCGCCGCCATCACCTCATGTTCAGCATGATAATTTACGGCCCCATGTTGCAAGGATCTGTACACAATTCCTGGTTTCAGTAGATAAACTAAAGTTAGCTAGGTGGCTTGCAGGAAAAATAACTTACTTAGGTAGTCACCATATTTGTCATCTGCCCTCTTGGTGCTGGCATTGGCTATAGCTGAGCTTCTAATGTTAGCTAAATCCAACTCTTTGTTTCCTCTTTGCCATATTCCGATTGAAACATGTATGGTTGAATGTCACCATGTAGCTAATACATGCTCCATTGTCGAATTCGTGTTGATGAGAGGAATCACTTGAAACCATTGCATCTGGTCATCTTTTTCAGCTTTGAAAGAAGGATTGTTTGGTCCCCGCCTTGGGGAATGAAGCACCACCCAACAGAAGTTGTAGTCTTTCAGAGACTGGAAAAAATGTGTATATTTAGCAATGAATCTGCCAATAGGTGCCCTGACCTGCCTTCCTTCTGGGCAGTTATGTGTGAAACATATCTCACTGTCCTAGAAATGCCTCAGACATGATGAAAACAAGCCCAGAGTCCCCCAGGGTAAAATTCCCCTTTAAGTGTAAAGCTAACAATGACTCAATAATCCATGCTTTCTGGTAATGCTATGAAGTCCAAAAGTTATGGGCGGAGCTGCAAAGTTGGCTGTCAGAAGTATTACAATGTAAACTTACTTTTATTCCATTTGTCTGCATATTTCAAGACATGGCATATGGGGGTGTAATGAGATGGGCTGGAAGATTCTCATCACTCATCTTGAAAACACGTATACTAAATACTTGGAAATTAACACAATGGAAAAATCGAATTATTTATTATTGAAAAATTGAAATAGCATGGGTGACAGAGGAAAAACAAATTGGTACAATTTAAGGCCATGAGGCAAACAACAATACAGGCACTAGGGATGGGGGTGTGAGCGTGTGGGTCTGGGCAGATGATATGTAGTTGTTGTTTGTGTGTGTCTGTAAGTTGATGTTCATACGTGAATGTTTGTATCTGGTGATTTTTTTTTATATATACAGTACCAGTCAAAAGTTTGGACTCATTCCAAGGTTTTCATTTGTACTATTTTTTACATTGTAGAATAATAGTGAAGACATCAATACTATGATATAACACCTATGGAATTATGTAGTAACCAAAAAAGTGTTAAACAAATAAAAATATATGTTATATTTGAGATTCTTCAAATTAGCCATCCTTTGCCTTGATGACGGCTTTGCACATTCTGTGCCTTCGGAAAGTATTCAGACCCCTTGACTTTTTCCAAATTTTGTTACGTTACAGCCTTATTCTAAAATTGATTAAATAAAATGTTTTCTTCATCAATCTACACACAATACCCCATAATGGCAAAGCGAAAAGTGTTTTCTATACATTTTTGCAAATGTATTAAAAAACTAAAACAGAAATAACTTATAAAAAAATCTAAAAACATAATTCCACTTTAACATTATGGTGAATTGTGTGTAGGCCAGTGACAGAAGAATCTAAATTCAATCCATTTTAAATTCAGGCTGTAACACAACATTTAGAAAAAGTAAAGGGGTCTGAAAACTTTCTGAATGCACTGTATATAGCTTCAATCAGAAGAGTAAAAAAGCCTCTTTATTTATGTAGCTAATCTGGTGTGTCTTTCAATTAGGTCAATGGCCAGCCCCAGCATCATATTCACCACAGCACCATGTGGATGTAATAGCCATGGAGGTATGTAACATTACATTCACTTAGCCAAGATGAGACTTTGCCTATCTGTTCTTTCTGGCACAGTATTTACTTCATTTCAATGTAACGTTATTGTGCCAGCAGTGCCAAGTTTGGGCCGCAGGCTTGAAGGTAAGAACACAACTGTCACCAACTTAAATGTACATACTTATTGGAAGTATAGGCCATCTGTTTCTACAGACTGTCCCAATATACTGTATGTATATAAAATATAGGAGGTGGGTGAGGGAAATATGTTAACATAGTGTGTCATTTCTATTACTTCTTTTGCATATTGTACTGTAGCTCAGGTTTCAGGCTGTAATGCGTGCCAATGACCTGAGGAAGTCGACAGTGTGGCAGAAGCTACCTTGCATTCTGTCAAATCATCTTGCCATAGTCTCAACCTGGACTGGGGCAGGGTATAAGGCCTGTTTCAGGGACTTGTTTCTGAAGACCACTCTTCACAGTATGTTTTGACATTATTAAATCTGTTACACTCAATTCTTAAACTCATGTGTAAGACCATGTGCGATTTAAAATGTAACTCAATGTTCTTTATTTGTGTATAGGAGCCATTCGGAAGAGCCTGCAACGCGGGATGTCACGGATGAGGTGGTCCAGATTCAGGCCACCTGTTACCTGAAAGGGGCCTATGATTGTGAAGGCAGGAGGTGGCGGCACACAGGGGAGAGGGATCCACTGCAGTGAGGGTGAACATCAAGTCTCTGACCACTTGTCTCAAAGCCAGTTTCTACCCCAAGCCACAAGACTGTTCCAACAGCTGAACCCTGGGCTGATTACTACACCTTACCATACACTTACCGTTTATTAATACACCGTACACACAGAATTGTTTTATTTATTTAATTGGTCTACCAGACCAATGTAATAGTTGTCACCTTACCGCACTACTAATGCATATAGTTTCCTATAATTCTACCCTGCTACTGTACTGTACCTTATTCCACTCACTATGTACATGTGTCCATAGCCTGCTATTTCCCAATTTGGCCATTTTTTAAATCTTATTTTCTTTCATCTGCATGCCTCTTGTACTTGATTTAGTTTATTTAGTATTTTTATTAGTATGTTATATATTTACAATGCCCCTTATTTGATTGCTTTCCTTTTTTACTTATTTGATTACTATGTCACTTATGCTGCCATCACTTATGCTGCCACTATGTCACTTATGCTGCCATTGCAGCATAAGTGATTTGTCGTCACCAGTGGATCCAGGTGACCAGGACTGGCACTCGTTATCTGATATATTTTGCACACACAAAATCATTTACTGGACTTTTCCAGAAACATTTTTCAAATGGACATGGCATCCATTGTATCTTAAATAATACAGATATATAAAAAGTAAGTGGTGACAGGGAGAAGGTATGCCGCTGGCTTGACGCTGAAATAAGCGTCTTGCCTCCGACTGGAAGTTGTAGTGTCGCCGGTCGGGATAAGGGTGCGTGGGCTGTGAGGAAAATGCTGCTTGACAATATCGCGGGCTACCCGTGTATGAGGCAATGGGCAAAAAAGCTGGCGCATGGCGCTCGACCACTCTGGAGGGATGCTGGCCTCCCAGGTGCTCATTGCTAACTGGGTACACATCCATAGCTTACAGGTATTTGTATCCTCCACTACACCATAAGCAAGAAAAGAGCCACTGTTACATGCATTGGCAAATATCTTCAATCTCCAACGTTAACGTTACTACAATAAAGAACAATGACAAGTGACTTTGAAATATTTTCTAAAGAACAGTAAGGCAAGCTTTCAAAATTGTACATACAATTTGCAGTAAATACTTCAGCTTGCTAGCTAGATTCTTTACATCCACTGGGTTTCACAAGATGACAGCCTGGTTTGGTGGATTGCTCAGGAGTTCCCAAAACATTAACTTCTTGTCAATATGGGGGCACTGTTTTCACTTTGGAAAAAATCGTGCCCAAATGAAACGGCCTCGTACTCTGTTCTAGATCATACAATATGCATATTGGACTCCTTGTACAACATTCTGATGGAAGCTCAGCAAAAGTAAGACAACATTTATGATGTTATTTCGTATTTCTGTGTAATATGTTGATGTCTATTCTCCGCCGTGTTGGTGAGCAATGTCACAATAACCCAAGCTGTATGTTGTGGTAAAGTTATTTTTAAAAATCTAACACAGCGGTTGCATTAAGAACCAGTGTATCTTTCATTTGCCATACAACAAGTATTTTTATGTAAAGTTTATGATGAGTTCTTTGGTCAGATTAGGTGAGTGTCCAAAATATCTCCGGACATTCTGGGGAAATGTTGCTACGTATTCACAATGTATAACCACGATTTGCAGCTCTAAATATGCACATTTTCGAACAAAACATAAATGTATTGTATAACATGATGTTATAAGACTGTCATCTGATGAAGTTGTCCAAAGGTTAGTGATTAATTTTATATCTATTGCTGTTTTTTGCCAAAGCTACCTTTGCGGTGAATAAATGTGTTTGTGTGTTTGGCTATTATGGTAAGCTAATATAATTCTATATTGTGTTTTCGCTGTAAAACACTTAAAAAATCGGAAATATTGGCTGGATTCACAAGATGTTTATCTTTCATTTGCTGTACACCATGTATTTATCATAAATGTTTTATGATGAGTATTTATGTATTTCACGTTGCTCTCTGTAATTATTCTGGCTGCTTTGGTGCTATTTTTGATGGTGGCTGCAATGTAAAACTATGATTTATACCTCAAATATGCACATTTTCGAACAAAACATAAATATATTGTATAACACGTTATAAGACTGTCATCTGATGAAGTTGTTTCTTGGTTAGTGACTAATTTTATCTCTATTTTGTCGGTTTTGTGAAAGCCACCTATGCGGTGGAAACATTGTGAAAATATGCGTTTGGCTATTGTGGTTAGCTAATAGAAATACATATTGTGTTTTCGCTGTAAAACATTTAAAAAATCGGAAATGATGGCTGGATTCACAAGATGTTTATCTTTCATTTGCTGTATTGGACTTGTGATTTCATGAAAATTATATTATATGATATCCCTGTCCCGTTAGGCTAGGCTATGCTAGTCAGCTTTTTTGATGAGGAGGATCCCGGATCAGGGAGGGTGATGAAGTAGAGGTTTTAAACAACATGAATTACAATTCATACAAATGTCAAATGCCAATATAGCAAATTAATGTATAGCTTGTTTGCTAATGTTAGCTAATCAGCTAGCTTGTTAAATTGCAATTTTGGTAAACTAATTTTATCACCCAAAAATATGCATACTTGTTTGTCTGTACATTAACTTACATATTACTCTTAATTGTATGTTTCGCACGATTCGTTATGAAGTTGTAATTACTTACCTCTGCTTCCATCCTAGTATTTTGGTCAACTATCTTCCTGTATCCACTTTAGAGCCTCGGGTCGCAGAGCTTCATGGGAGTTTGGATAACCATGCGATATAAATTCTGCATGTCAATTCGACTTAATTTGGAGGGTCAACTCAAGGAGAAGAGGGTAGCTGCATCCCAATATGGCAACTGGAGTAAGTACGAGTGGGTGTGTCAAAAGGAAAGTAGTGGGTGTGTCGAAAGTGCTCTGCTATAGGTTAGATGGTTTTGATTGAGCTGTGTTTTTTTTCTTTACGTTTCTTACCATGCAACTACCATACATTGAGCTATGGTACCGTGAGAGTTTGGACTTCTGTTTTTAAACCAGAGGTTGAGTCTGAGTCGTATTTCACTGTTAGTTTTACACACATAGTTGAACATTTTCAGTTATAACTGATGATTGTTTATTTTTTATTAAAATGATTGACTATGGGTGTACTGTTTCATCATGCATTGTATGCGTGTGCTTACTGTGACTGTCACCCTGATATTGGCTACTACGTAGCTGAGCAAATTTCAGGTCTGCTGAGTGCAAACTTGAAATCTCTGCAACTTCTGCTGCACATTTACTGTGAACACTGAGGCTGTACCCACTTTAAGTTACGGTTTTAACAGTGGCCAAGTAGGCTACTGTGGCTATTTGATCATAATGTAGACCTACCAGAGTGGCCTACCATCAAAAAGAATGGAGAAAATGCATCCCATAACATTTTAACATGGAAATATCTGTTCTATCACTCAGCCTACAGTAGCAGCCAATGTGTGGCGTTCAATGTAGATAGCGTTCAATGAAGACCTACAATTGAAGTCTTAAGTTTACATACACCTTAGCCAAATACATTTAAACTCAGTTTTTCACAATCCCTGACATTTAATCCTAGTAAAAATGCCCTGTCTTATGTCAGTTAGGATCACCACTTTATTTTAAGAATGTGAAATGTCAGAATAATAGTAGAGTGAATGATTCATTTGAGCTTTTAGCTTCTTTCATCACATTCCCAGTGGGTCAGAAGTTTACATACACTCAATTAGTATTTGGTAGCATTGCCTTTAAATTGTTTAACTTGGGTCAAACGATTTGGGCAGTCTTCTACAAGCTCCCCACAATACGTTAGGTGAATTTTGGCCCATTCCCCCTGACAGAACTGGTGTAACTGAGTCAGGCCTTGCTCGCACACGCTTTTTCAGTTCTGCCCACACATTTGTTATAGGATTGAGGTCAGGGCTTTGTGATGGCCACTCCAATACCTTGACTTTGTTGTCCTTAAGCCATTTTGCCACAACTTTGGAAGTATGCTTGGGGTCATTGTCCATTTGGAAGACCCATTTGCGACCAAGCATTAACTTCCTGACTGATGTCTTGGATGTTGCTTCAATATATCCACATAATTTCCCTGCCTCATGATGCCATCTATTTTGTGAAGTGCACCAGGCCCTCCTGCAGCAAAGCACCCCCACAACATGATGCCGTCACCCCCGTGCTTCACGGTTGGGATGGTGTTCTTCGGCTTGCAAGCCTCCCCCTTTTTCCTCCAAACATAACCATGGTCATTATGGCCAAACAGTTCTATTTTTGTTTCATCAGACCAGAGGACATTTCTCCAAAAAGTACAATCTTTGTCCCCATGTGCAGTTGCAAACCATAATCTGTCTTTTTTTATGGCGATTTTGGAGCAGCGGCTTCTTCCTTGCTGAGCGGCCTTTCAGGTTATGTCGACATAGGACTCGTTTTACTGTGGATATAGATACTTTCGTACCTGTTTCCTCCAGCATCTTCACAAGCTCCTTTGCTGTTGTTCTGGGATTGATTTGCACTTTTCAAAACAAAGTACATTCATCTCTAGGAGACAGAACGCGTCTCTTTCCTGAGCTGTATGATGGCTGTGTGGTCCCATGGTGTTTATACGTGTGTACTATTGTTTGTACCGATGAACGTGGTACCTGCAGGCATTTGGAAATTGCTCCCAAGGATGAACCAGACTTGTGGAGGTCTACAATTTTTTTTCTGAGGTCTTTGCTGATTTCTTTTGATTTTCTCATGATGTCAAGCAAAGAGGCACTGAGTTTGAAGGTAGGCCTTGAAATACATCCTAAATTTGCCTATCAGAAGATTCTTGAGCCATGACATAAATTTCTTTAATTTTCCAAACTGTTTAAAGGCACAGTCAACTTAGTGTATGTAAACTTCTGACCCACTGGAATTGTGATACAGTGAATTATAAGTGGAATAATCTGTCTGTAAACAATTGTTGGAAAAACATTTTTTTTAGATGCATGCCAGCAAAGCCACTACACAACACAACACAAAGCTAAACAATACAATACAATACATTAATTGCACTATAACGGTGACAAACGGTGCCCACAAACTGTTAGGGCTTACATAAAGCTGTCCCAACAGCAGAGCTTTCACCATGGAGTGAATCCTAACCACCGTTACACCTGTCTTGTATGGCAGCGAAACCGCCTCATTTGCCTTTAAAAAAAACATAGCTGATATGGCTGACTTGCTTAAACAAATGTGGTTTCTACTGACATTTGAGATTTACAAACTATGGCATAAGGGAACGATGAGCGGATAAGAGGCCATCTGTAATTTCGATTAAGACATTAATGAGCGAGCTAGGACGGACGAAGTCAATATATCTATTTATTCAGCAATTTGAAATGTACAGCGACAGAATTCAGAACATGGGCAGTTCTTACAGTATTCTCCCTGTATACCAAATCAGAACCGTAGGATAAATAAAGGGAGCATATAGGCAAACAATAAAAGCTCTTACAATATTCAATGATGGTGTAACGGCTTTCTTCCTGGGATGAATGAGAGGACCAAAATGCAGCGCAGTTAGTGTTCAACATGTTTAACTTCTTGCGACTATAGGGGGTGCTGTTTCAAATTAGCATAATTGTCTCTACAGATGAAACGGCTTCCTACTCAATTCTTGATCGTACAATATGCATATTATTACTATTATTGGATAGAAAACAGTCTCTAGTTTCTATAGGCGTTGGAATTTTGTCTCTGAGTGGAACAGAACTCATTCTACAGCAATTTCCCTGACATGGAGTCAGATTTCACACATTTTGGCCCCTGATCTGGAGTCAGTTTAAAGGCCACTGTTATTGCTATGAGGATACGGACACTGCTTACGTCTTCCCCTGGATGCCTTTACGTGATGACGCTTTGAACGGTATCGATTGCGCAATCACAGCCACTATAAATGGAAAAAACCTGTAGGTAGGAACTCTTTTCCAGATGCACCGGGCGCGCGGTGGACACCGACCTGCACTTTTTCCAAGCATTAGTGTAGGCAGTAATATTTCTCCGGTCATGTTTCTACTCGTTATAGGAGTTAAAAACATCATAAGGTAGTTAATTTGAACCGTTGTATAGCAATTTATATCCTTTTAGTGCGATTTTGAGGCATTGCTTTGTTGTGCACTTTGAAGCGCTGGGCACGTTTGGGGGTCCCGGTCGTACGTTAGTGGGCATTTCGACGGACAAGTGGACATCTTTCGACCAAAAGAAGATTAGACCCAAGAAAGGATTCTTTGCCCAAGATTCTGATGGAAGAACAGCTCACAGTAAGAACAATTTATGATGATAAATCGTGTTTCTGTCGAAAAATGTTACACGCTTACGCCGCCATTTTGTTTTGTATAGCTTCGCTCGGCGCAACCTGTATTGAAAAGTAAGGATAATTTAAAAAATGTAAATCAGCGATTGCATTAAGAACTAGTTTGTCTTTCGATTCCTGTCAACCCTGTATTTTTTAGTCAAGTATATGATTAGCTTTTGATTAAACTAGATCACTCAAAGATGGCGACCGACATTTCCAGGCTTGTTTTGCTACTATTTTCATTGTATAACCACGGTTTTTTATGGCTAAATATGCACATTTTCGAACAAACTGTATATGTATGTTGTAATATGATGTTACAGGAGTGTCATCTGAAGAATTCTGAGAAGGTTAGTGAAAAAATTAATATATTTTGGCGATGATACGATATCGCTCTCTTTGGCTAGAATCAGTGCTCGGGTAACGTTTGCGTATGTGGTATGCTAATATAACGATTTATTGTGTTTTCGCCGTAAAACACTTAGAAAATCTGAAATGTTGTCTGAATTCACAAGATCTGTGTCTTTCCATTGCTATGTGCTGTGTATTTTTAAGAAATGTTTTATGATGAGTAAATTGGTAATACACGTTGCTGTCTGTAGTAATTCTAGGAGCTTTGGTGAGATTTGTGATGCTGGCTGCAATGGCAAACTATGATTTATACCTGAAATATGCACATTTTTCTAACAAAACCTATCCTATACCATAAATATGTTATCAGACTGTCATCTGATGAGGTTTTTTCTTGGTTAGTGGCTATCAATATCTTAGTTTAGCCGAATTGGTGATAGCTACTGGTGTTGAGAGAAAATGGTGGACAAAGAAAAATGGTGATTTTTGCTAACGTGTTTAGCTAATAGATTTACATATTGTGTCTTCCCTGTAAAACATTTTAAAAATCTGAAATGGTGGCTTTATTCACAAGATCTGTATCTTTCATTAGGTGTCTTGGACTTGTGATTTAATGATATTTAGATGCTACTATTTAATTGTGACGCTATGCTAGCGATGCTAATCAGTGTGGGGGGGGGTGGGGGGTGATCCCGGATCCGGGGTTGAGGCTCGTTAGAGGTTAATCAGCAGATAAACGGTGAACATTAACCCATAACAAAATAACAAACGTGAAAGCCGAGACAGTCCTATCTGGTGCAGAACACAAACACAGAGACAGGAAACAACCACCCACAATCCCCAACACAAAACAAGCCACCTATATATGATTCTCAATCAGGGACAACGATTGACAGCTGTCTCTGATTGAGAACCATATTAGGCTGAACACAGAAACAGACAAACTAGACACACAACATAGAATTCCCACCCAGTTCACGTCCTGACCAACACTAAACAAGCAAAACACATAAGAACTCTGGTCAGGACGTTACAGTACCCCCCTCCTGAGGTGCGGACTCCGAACGCACCCCTAAAACTCAAGAGGAGGGTCTGGGTGGGCATCTGTCCGCGGTGGCGGCTCCGGCGCAGGACGAGGACACCACTCCACCACTGTCTTTGTCCCCCTCCTTAGCGTCCTTTGAGTGGCGACCCTCGCCCACGACCTTGGCCTAAGAATCCTCCCCAAGGCCCCCACATGATTTAGGAGGTAGCTCAGGACAGAGAGGTAGCTCAGGACAGAGAGGTAGCTCAGGACAGAGAGGTAGCTCAGGACAGAGAGGTAGCTCAGGACAGAGAGGTAGCTCAGGACAGAGAGGTAGCTCAGGACAGAGAGGTAGCTCAGGACAGAGAGGTAGCTCAGGACAGAGGGGCAACTCTGGACTAATGGCAGCTCCGGACTGAGTGGCAGCTCCGGACTGAGTGGCAGCTCCGGACTGAGTGGCAGCTCCGGACTGA
Organism: Salvelinus namaycush; assembly: GCF_016432855.1. NCBI lineage: Eukaryota > Metazoa > Chordata > Actinopteri > Salmoniformes > Salmonidae > Salvelinus > Salvelinus namaycush. The sequence continues at coordinate 39,580,141 of NC_052315.1, forward strand.
GTGGCAGCTCATGACTGTAGGGCAGCTCATGACTGTAGGGCAGCTCATGACTGGAGGGCAGCTCATGACTGGAGTGCAGCTCATGACTGGAAGGCAGCTCATGACTGGAGGGCAGCTCATGACTGGAGGGCAGCTCATGACTGGAGGGCAGCTCATGACTGGAGGGCAGCTCATGACTGGCTGGCGGCTCTGGCGGCTCCTGACTGGCTGGCGGCTCTGGCGGCTCCTGACTGGCTGGCGGCTCTGGCGGCTCCTGACTGGCTGGCGGCTCTGGCGGCTCCTGACTGGCTGGCGGCTCTGGCGGCTCCTGACTGGCTGGCGGCTCTGGCGGCTCCTGACTGGCTGGCGGCTCTTGACTGGCTGGCGGCTCTGGCGGCTCCTGACTGACGGACGGCTCTGGCGGCTCCTGACTGACGGACGGCTCTGGCGGCTCCTGACTGACGGGCGGCTCTGAAGGCTCGTGGCAGACGGGCGGCTCTGAAGGCTCGTGGCAGACGGACGGCTCTGAAGGCTCGTGGCAGACGGACAGCTCAGATGGCGCTGGGCAGACGGACGGCTCAGACGGCGCTGGGCAGACGGACGGCTCAGACGGCGCTGGGCAGACGGACGGCTCAGACGGTGCTGGACAGACGGATGGCTCAGCTGGCGCTGGGCAGACGGATGGCTCAGACGGCGCTGGGCAGACGGATGGCTCAGATGGTGCTGGGCAGGCAGGCAGCTCAGACGGCGCTGGGCAGACGAGCAGTGCAGGCGGCGTTGGGCAGACGGCCGACTCTGACCTGCTGAGGCGCACAGTAGGCCTGGTGCGTGGTGCCGGAACTGGTGGTACCGGACTGGAGACACGCACCTTAAAGCTAGTGCGGGGAGAAGGAACAGGCCTCTGGAGACGCACTGGAAGCCTGGTGCGTGGTATGGGCACTGGTGGTACTGGGCTGGGGCCACGCACCATAAGGCGAGTGCGGGGTGCTGGAACTGGAGGAAATGGGCTGGGGCGGGAAGGTGGCGCCGGATATACCGGACCGTGCAGGCGTACTGGCTCCCTTGAGCACTGAGCCTGCCCAACCTTACCTGGTTGAATGGTCCCCGTAGCCCTGCCAGTGCGGCGAGGTGGAATAGCCCGCACTGGGCTATGCTGGCGAACCGGGGACACCATTTGTAAGGCTGGTGCCATGTACACCGGCCCGAGGAGACGTACTGGAGGCCAGATATGTTGAGCCGGCTTCATGGTACTTGGCTCAATGCTCACTCTAGCCCGGCTAGTGCGGGGAGGTGGAATAACCCGCACCGGGCTAAGCACACGTACAGGAGACTCCGTGCGCTCTTCCGCACAACACGGTGTCTGCCCGTACTCTCGCTCTCCACGGTAAGCCCGGGAAGTTGGCGCAGGTCTCCTACCTGACTTCGCCACACTCCCCTTTAGCCCCCTCCCCCCCAAGAAATTTTTGGGTGAGCCTCTCGGGCTTCCAGCCGCTCTGCCTTGCTAGTGCCTCATAATGCCGCCTCTCCGCTTTAGATGCCTCCAGCTCCGCTTTGGGGCGGCGACACTCCTCTGGCTCTGCCCAGGGTCCTTCTCCGTCCAGAATCTCCTCCCATGTCCATTCCTCCTTGTACCACTGCTGCTGTCGCTGCTGCCCGTACTCACGCTGCTTGGTCCGATTTAGGTGGGTGGTTCTGTAATGGCTTTCTTCCTGGGATGAATGAGAGGACCAAAATGCAGCGCAGTTAGTGTTCAACATGTTTAATCAGCAGATAAACGGTGAACATTAACCCATAACAAAATAACAAACGTGAAAGCTGAGACAGTCCTATCTGGTGCAGAACACAAACACAGAGACAGGAAACAACCACCCACAATCCCCAACACAAAACAAGCCACCTATATATGATTCTCAATCAGGGACAACGATTGACAGCTGTCTCTGATTGAGAACCATATTAGGCTGAACACAGAAACAGACAAACTAGACACACAACATAGAATTCCCACCCAGTTCACGTCCTGACCAACACTAAACAAGCAAAACACATAAGAACTCTGGTCAGGAAGTTACAGATGGCATTTCTCTAAAACAGGTTATAGGCTATATGTGCACCACCAAGTCAGAACAGTAGGCTAATATATGAGGGGGTAAGGGACCAAATTATTAGGGTGAGGCACATGGGCTACTAACAGCTTACTACACAGCATACACTTTACGCAGTATTACTTTCTTAGCCACAGTATACACATCTTTCTGGGATATTACATAATTGATGCAGAAGCATACAATACTTTTTTGGACTCACCTTGTTGTGCTGTGCTCAGTTGAACAGGAAGGTGGCACGGCGGTCCTTGCTGTGGGCAAATTTTTGTCATCAAACTTTTTCATCAAAGTCATGCATTCTCTGGATTTATGGTGCTTTCAAGACAACTGGGAACTCAGGAACAAAAACAAGGTTGAATCATGACGTCAGTGATCTTCAGGTCAGAGCTCTAGAATGAGGCCCGAGTTCCCGACTTGGAATTCCGAGTTGGATGACCAAAAGGTATTTTCCCAATCGGAGCTCGTTTCCAGTTGTCTTGAACTGACTGAAGTCTGAGATTTCCCAGTTCCAAGTTTCCAGTTGTTTTGAACACAGCAGAAGCCATGCTGGATTGACAGCATAGCCAATGTATTCAACTTTTCCTGGCCCATTGTGATGCATGTGAATGTTTATCCTTTAAACTTGGAAAAGAGATCCTTAAATCCAGACTTGGACCACACATCCTCTCCACCGGATAGCAGGCTAGTCATTGCTTTGCAACTCTTACAGTTAGCTACTGATTCCTTCCAAACCACTCATTGTTGAATTTGCGTTTTCCAACTTTTTGTGTAATGTTTATGGCCGATGAGCACTGATACATTTTATCTATAATTTCTCTTCATATGACAAGGATTGAAAAGGATTTGCCAGTAGATTGTCGACTTGATTCATGATGATGACTGCTTGTCTAGCTTGCTAGCTAAGATTTTGAAAGTATGATGTTGACATGATCAGTCTAGTCAAAGCTACGGTAGATATAACGTGATTTGACGTAATTTTATCTGTGGCCATTGACCTTGAGCTTTCTTTGATGGGCACTTCTAATGTAAATCTATGGCAGCACCCAAGGGGATTGAACTTTCTAGCTCTCCCTGTAGATTTTGCGGTGACGTAGTGTCCCCATGAGTTACAGAACACTGAGCCAATCACGGTGCAACTAGAGAACATTACCAACCCTTACACTATGTATGTTCCGCTGGCTAACCTACCACCACAGAAAGCACTGAGCTAGGCTGAAACACCTGCATTTTGGAGCTGCCTTACTCAAGAAAGCAAAAAAGAGACCTTATTTGTATGTGGCTTTATTAACTCAAATATCATTTTGTTACATTGTTTGCAAAAAATAAATAATAATAATAATACACAGTACATTCTGAAAGTATTCAGACATCCACCTTTTGTTACGTTACAGGCTTATTCTAAAATGGATTAAATAACATTTTACTCACAATACCCCAAAACAGGGTTTTTGTAATTTTTGCAAAAGTATTACAAATAAAAAACAGAAATATCTTATTTACATAAATATTCAGACCCTTTGCCATGAGATTCGAAATTCAGCTCAGCTGCATCCTGTTTCCATTGATCATCCTTGAGATGCTTCTACAACTTGATTGGAGTCCACCTGTGGTAAATTCAGTTGATTGGACATGATTTGGAAAGGCACACACCTGTCTATATAAGTTCCCACAGTTGACAGTGCATGTCAGAGCAAAAAATCCAAGCCATGAGGTCGAAGGAATTGTGTCGAGGCACAGATCTGGGGAAGGGTACCAAAAATGTCTACAGCATTGAAGATCCCCAATGGAAGAAGTTTGGAACCACCAAGACTCTTCTTAGAGCTGTCCGCCCGGTCAAACTGAGCAATCGGGGAAGAAGGGCCTTAGGCAGGGAGGTGACCAAGAACCCGATGGTCACACTGACAGAGCTCCAGAGTTCCTCTGTGAAGATGGGAGAACCTTCCAGAATGTTAACCATCTCTGCAGCACTCCACTAATCAGGCCTTTATGGTAGAGTGGCCAGGCGGAAGCAACCAAAAGGTACCTAAAGACTCTCAGACCATGAGAAACGAGATTTTCTGGTCTGATGTAACCAAGATTGAAGTCTTTGGCCTGAATGCCAAGCGTCACGTCTGGAGGAAACCTGGTACCTTCCCTACGGTGAAGCATGGTGGTGGCAGCAGCATGCTGTGGGAATGTTTTTCAGAGGCAGCGATCGGGAAAGTAGTCAGGATCGAGGGAAAGGTTAACGGAGCAAAGTACCGAGAGATCCTTGATGAAAACATGCTCCAGAGCCCTCAGGACCTCAGACTGGGGCGAAGGTTCACCTTCCAACAGGACAACAAACCAAAGCAGACAGACAAAATGTGAAAAAGTAAAGGGGTCTGAATACTTTCTGAATGCACTTTATATTTATATATACTGTTCAATCTTGTGCTTTTCTGTGCTTAGAGGGTTGCCGGACATTAGTGCTTGTCATGCAGGAGCGAAGAGCACTGTGTCCCAGTGTTGTTGCCGTTCATGACCTCCCCATTGAGTAGTAGACTGCATGTCAAATCAAATTTGATTTGTCACATGTGCAGAATAAAACCTTACAGTGAAATGCTTACTTACAAGGCCTTAACCAACAATGTCGTTTTAAGAAAAATAAATGTTAAGTAAAAAATGTCATAAGTTAAAAATAACAAATAACAAATAAAATAATAGTTGCGAGGCTATACACAGGGTGTACCGGTACAGAGTCAATGTGCAGGGGAACAGGTTAGTCGAGGTAATTTAGGTAATATGTACATGTAGGTAGAGTTAAAGTAACTATGCATAGATAATAACCAGAGAGTAGGATCAGCGTAAAATAGGACAATACAAATAGTCTGGGTAGCCATTTGATAGAATGGGGGTAGAAGCTGTTAAGAATCCTTTTGGACCTAGAATTGGTGCTCCGGTACCACTTGCCGTGTGGTAGCAGAGAGAACAGTCAATGACTAGGGTGGCTGGAGTCTTTGACAATTTTTAGGGCCTTCCTCTGACACCGCCTGGTACAGAGGTCCTGGATGGCAGGAGGCTTGGCCCCAGTGAGTTACTGGGCCGTACGCACTACCCTCTGTAGTGCCTTGCGGTCGGAGGCCGAGTGCCATACCAGGCAGTGATGCAACCAGTCAGGATGCTCTTGATGGTGCAGCTGTATAACTTTTTGAGGATCTGAGGACACATGCCAAATCTTTTCAGTCTCCTGAGGGGGAATAGGTTTAGTCGTGCCCTCTTCACGACTATCTTGGTGTGCTTGGACCATGTTAGATTGTTGGTGATGTGGACACCAAGGAACTTGAAGCTCAACCTGCTCCACTGCAGCCACGTCCTGAGGGGGAATAGGTTTTGTTGTGCCCTCTTCACGACTGTCTTGGTGTTTTTGTTACTGATGTGGACAGTTGAAGCTCTCAACCTGCTCCACTACATCCCCGTCGATGAGAATGGGGGCGTGCTCGGTCCTCCTTTTCCTGTAGTCCACAATCATCTCCTTTTGTCTTGATCACGTTGAGGGAGAGGTTGTTATCATGGCACCACACAGCCAGGTCTATGAACTCATCCCTATAGGCTGTCTCATCGTTGTCGGTGATCAGGCCTAACACTGTTGTGTTGTCGGCAAACTTGATAATGGTTTTGGAGTCATGCCTGACCATGCATTCATGGGTGACTGAGCACGCACCCCTGAGGGGCCCCCGTGTTGAGGATCAGCATGGCAGATGTGTTGTTACCTACCCTTACCATCTGGTGGAGGCCCGTTGCAGAGGGCGCTGTTTAGTCCCAGGGTCCTTAGCTTAGTGATGAGCTTTGAGGGCACTATGGTGTTGAACACTGAGTTGTAGTCAAAGAATAGTTTCCTCGCGTAGGTGTTCCTTTTGTCCAGGTGGGAAAGGGCAGTGTGGATTTCAATAGAGATTGCATCATCTGTGGATCTGTTGGGGCTTGGAGTGGGAGTGGGTCTAACGTTTCTGGGATAATGGTGGTGATATGAGCCATGACCAGCCTTTCAAAGCACTTCATGGCTACAGACGTGAGTGCTACGGGTTGGTAGTCATTTAGGCAGGTTACCTTAGTGTTCTTGGGCACAGGGACTCTGTGGTCTGCTTGAAACATGTTGGCATTACAGACTCAGTCAGGGACAGGTTGAAAATGTCAGTGAAGACACTTGCCAGTTTGTCAGCGCATGCTCGGAGTACACGTCCTGATAATCGATTAGGCCCTGCAGCCTAGTGAATGTTGACCTGTTTAAACGTCTTACTCACATCGGCTATGGAGAGCATGATTACACAGTCATCCGGAACTCTCATGCATGCTTCAGTGTTGCTTGCCTCGAAGCGAGCATAAAAGTAATTTCGCTTGTCTGTTAGGCTCGTGTCACTGGGCAGCTCGTGGCTGTGCTTCCCTTTGTCATCTACAATAGTTTGCAAGCCCTGCCACATCCGACAAGTGTGACAAGTGTCCGAGCCAGTGTAGTACGATTCAATGTTAGTCCTCTATTGACGCTTTGCCTGTTTGATGGTTTGTCTGAGGTAATAGCGGGATTTCTTATAGAGTCCCACTCGTTGAAAGTGACAGCCCTACCCTTTAGCTCAGTGCGGATGTTGCCTGTAATCCATGGCTTCTGGTTGTGGTATCTACGTACGGTCACTGTGGGGGGGACGTCATCGATGCACTTATTGATGAAGCCAGTGACTGATGTGGTGTACTCCCCAATGCCATCGGAAGAATCCCAGAACATATTCCAGTCTGTGCTAGCAAAACAGTCCTGTAGTTTAGAATCTGCTTCATCTGACCACTTTTTTATAGACCGAGTCACTGGTGCTTCCTGCTTTAGTTTTTGCTTGTAAGTAGGAATCAGGAGGATAGCATTATGGTCAGATTTGACAAATGGAGGGCGAGGGAGAGCTTTGTACGTGTCTCTGTGTGTGGAGTAAATGTGGTCTAGAGTTTTTTTCCCCTCTGGTTGCACATTTAACATGCTGGTAGAAATGAGGTAAAACATATTTAAATTTCCCTGCATTAAAGCCCCTGTCCACTAGAAGCATTTTCCTGTTTGCTTATTGTCACGACTTCCGCCGAAGTCAATCCCTCTCTTTGTTCGGGCGGCATTCGGCGGTTGACGTCACCGGCCTTCTAGCCATCGCCGATCCACTTTTCATTTTCTATTTGTTTTGTATTTGTTTTACACACCTGGTTTCAATCCCCCAATTACTTGTTCATTATTTAACCCTCTGTTCCCCCATGGTTTCTGTGAGTGATTGTTTGTATGTATAGAGTCCGTTATTGTGGGCTAGTTTATTGTGTTGTATATATTTGTATTCTTGAGTAAAGCACGTTCATTACTCATATCTGCTGTCCTGTGCCTGACTCGTCCACACCAGCTACACACAGGCCGATTACAGAATCACTCACCCAAGAATGGAGTGAGCAGGAGCAGACGTCCTCCCTGTGGCGATAGAGGAGCGCATCCTGCAGCACGCGACCATGTTGCAACGTCTGGGCACCACCATGGATCGCGTGCTGCAGACGATGGATCGTTGGGAGAGAGGAGGAGGATTTCCAGTGCCACACCCAGCCCCACTACCACCGACCCCACTGTCCACACCTCCTTCACCCGGTCCCAGCGGGATTTGGCTCGCTCTCCCGAGGGAGTATGATGGGACGGCTGCCGGAGGCCAGGGGTTCCTACTCCAGCTGGAACTATACCTGGCGACCGTCCACCCGGCTCCTTCGGGACGTGAGAGCGTATCCGCTCTCGTCTCCTGCCTCTCAGGCAAAGCCCTGGAGTGGGCCAACACCGTATGGAGTGAAGGAGACGTGGCCATTATGCAGAGTTCACCCGCCGATTTCGGGCAGTTTTCGACCACCCGCCTGAGGATCGAGCGGCGGGTGAACGTCTGTTCCCCCTGAGGCAGGGGATGAGGAGCGCGCAGGATTTCGCATTGGACTTCCGGACCCTGGCCGCCAGCGCGGGATGGAACGACAGGGCCCTGATCGATCACTACCAGTGCATTCTGCGCGAGGACGTCGGTCGGGAGTTGGCCTGCCGAGACACCACCCTCACATTGGACCAGCTGGTGGACCTGTCCATCCGGCTGGACAACCTGCTGGCTACCCGCGGACGTCCGGATCGGGGCCTGTCAGTTCCATCCCACAGCACCTCCGCTCCGAAGCCCATGGAGCTGGGAGGTGCTGCGCTTAGGGCGACCGGAGGAGGGGCCATTCCCTGCACCATCTGTGGCCGCAGAGGGCACACTACTGGTGGTGCTGGGGGGTTCCTCAGGGAGTCGAGGAAGCAGGTAGGACACGATCGTGTCACCCCAGGTGAGTTGGCACCAGGCTCACCCAGAGCCCCCTGTTGCTCACATGTATGTGTTTGTTAAATTTACTGAGTTTTCCCCGCATTCCCAGCATAAGGCGCTCGTAGATTCAGGCGCAGCTGGTAATTTTGTTCACCGTTCTTTTGCCCATAGTTTAGGAATCCCCCTTGTTGTGGATATGCCCTTCCCTGTGCATGCCCTAGATAGTCGACCACTAGGGTCAGTGCTAATTAGGGAGGCCACCGCTCCACTTGACATGGTTACGCAGGAGGGTCACAAGGAGAGAATCAGTCTCGTCCTTATTGATACTCTTGCGTTTCTCGTGGTGCTGGGCCTACCCTGGTTGGCCTGTCATGACCCCAATATTTCGTGGCAACAGAGGGCTCTCAAGGGGTGGTCACGAAAGTGTTCAGGGAGGTGTGTGGGGGTTTCCATCGGTGCGACTATGGTGGAAAGTCCAGACCAGGTCTCCACCGTGTGCGTCCCCTCAGAATATGCCGATTTGGCTCTCGCCTTCTGTAAGAAGAAGGCGACTCAATTACCACCCCATCGACGAGGGGATAGTGCGATAAATCTCCTGGTAGACGCAGCACTTCCCAGGGGTCACGTGTATCCTCTGTGACAGGAGGAGATGGCAGCTATGGAAACATATGTCTCCAAATCCCTGGGGCATGGATACATTCGGCCCTCCACTTCACCTGCCTCCTCGAGTTTATTTTTTGTGAAGAAGAAGTATGGAGGTCTGCGCCCGTGTATTGACTATCGGGGTATCAATCAGATCACTGTGAGGTACAGCTACCCGCTGCCTCTCATCGCCAGTGAGATCGAGTCAATGCACGGGGCGCACTTCTTCACAAAATTAGATCTCAGGAGCGCTTACAACCTGGTGCGTATCCAGGAGGGGGATGAGTGGAAGACGGCATTTAGTACCACCTCGGGGCACTATGAGTACCTCGTCATGTCGTATGGGTTGATGAATGCTCCATCAGTCTTCCAGGCCTTTGTTGACGAGATTTTCCGGGACCTGCACGGTCAGGGTGTAGTGGTGTATATCGTCGACATTCTGATATACTCCGCTACACGCGCCGAGCATGTGTCTCTGGTGCGCAGGGTGCTTGGTAGACTGTTGGAGCATGACCTGTACGTCAAGGCTGAGAAATGTATGTTCTTCCAACAGTCCGTCTTCTTCCTAGGGTACCGCATTTCCACTTCAGGGGTGGAGATGGAGAGTGACCGCATTTCAGCCGTGCGTAATTGGCCGACTCCCACCACGGTAAAGGAAGTGCAGCGGTTTCTAGGGTTTGCCAACTACTACCGGAGGTTTATCTGGGGTTTTGGTCAGGTAGCGGCTCCCATTTACCTCACTGCTGAAGGGGGGACCGGTACGACTGCAGTGGTCGGCTGAGGCAGACAGGGCTTTTGGTCACCTGAAGGCTCTGTTTACCTCAGCTCCCGTGCTGGCTCATCCGGATCCCTCTTTGGCGTTCATAGTGGAGGTGGACGCGTCCGAGGCTGGGATAGGAGCCGTGCTCTCTCAGCGCTCGGGCACGCCACCAAAGCTCCACCCCTGTGCTTTCCTTTCGAAGAAGCTCAGCCCGGCGGAGCGAAACTATGATGTGGGGGACCGGGAGCTGTTGGCTGTTGTCAAGGCTCTGAAGGCGTGGAGACACTGGCTTGAGGGGGCTAAACACCCTTTCCTCATCTGGATTGATCAGCGGAATCTGGAGTACATCTGGGCGGCGAGGAGACTGAACCCTCGCCAGGCAAGGTGGGCCATGTTCTTTACCCGTTTTGTTTTCACTCTGTCCTACAGACCAGGTTCCCAGAACGCTAAGGCAGACGCACTGTTCCGGATGTATGACACAGAGGAGCGGTCCATGGATCACACTCCCATACTTCCGGCGTCTTGCCTGGTGGCACCGGTGGTGTGGGAGCTGGACGCGGACATCAAGCGGGCGTTACGCACAGAGCCCACTCCCCCCAGTGTCCAGCTGGGCGCCTGTACGTTCTGTCTGCTGTCCGCGACTGTTTGATCTATTGGGCCCACACGTCACCCTCCTCTGGTCACCCTGGCATCGGTCGGACGGTGCGTTGCCTTAGTGGGAAGTACTGGTGGTCCACCTTGGCCAAGGACGTGAGGGTTTATGTTTCCTCCTGCTCGGTGTGCCCAGTGCAAGGCTCCCAGGCACCTGCCCAGAGAGAAGTTACAACCCATACCCGTTCCACCACGGCCGTGGTTGCACCTGTCGGTGGACTTCCTGACGGATCTTCCTCCCTCACAGGGCAACACCACGATCCTGGTATTTGTGGATAGGTTTTCTAAGTCCTGCCGTCTCCTCCCTTTGCCCGGTCTCCCTACGGCAGGAGGGACCTGGTTCACGTCCCCAGGTCACGTCCAGGGTCTGGAGAGCGTTCATGAAACGTCTGGGATCTCGGTCAGCCTCACCTCAGGTTTTCACCCCGAGAGTAACGGGCAGGTGGAGAGAGTAAACCAGGATGTGGGTAGGTTTCTGCGATCATATTGCCAGGACCGGCCAGGGGAGTGGGCGGCGTTCATCCCCTGGGCAGAGATGGCCCAAAACTCACTCCGCCACTCCTCCACTAACCTCTCTCCCTTCCAGTGCGTGTTTGGGTATCAGCCGGTTCTGGCACCTTGGCATCAGAGCCAGATCGAAGCTCCTGCGGTGGATGAATGGTTTAAGCACTCAGAGGAGACCTGGGATGCCGCACATGTGCACCTGCAACGTGCCGTGAGGTGGCAGAAGGCGAGTGCCGACCGTCACCGCAGTGAGGCCCCGGTGTTCGCACCGGGGTCCCGGGTCTGGCTCTCGACCCGAAACCTGCCCCTCCGCCTCTCCTGCCGGAAGCTGGGTCCGCGGTTTGTGGGGCCATTCAAAGTCCGAGGAGACTGAACGAGGTATGCTACAGGTTACAGCTTCCCCCAGATTACCGTATTAATCCCTCGTTCCATGTGTCTATCCTCAGGCCGGTGGTGGCTGGTCCACTCCAGGAGTCTGAGGTGTGGGAGGTTCCTCCACCCCCTCTGGACATCAAGGGGGCCCCGGCGTATGCTGTTCGAGCCATCCTGGACTCGGGGCATCGGGCGAAGGGCCTTCAGTACCTCGTGGAGTGGGAGGGGTACGGTCCGGAGGAGAGATGCTAGGTGCCGGTGGAGGACGTCCTGGACCCTTCGTTGCTGAGGAAGTTCCACCGTCTCCACCCGGATCGCCCTGCGCCTCGTCCTCCGGGTCGTCCCCAACGTCGGTGTTGGCACGCTGCTGGAGCCGCGCGTTAAGGGGGGTACTGTCATGACTTCCGCCGAAGTCGGTCCCTCTCCTTGTTCGGGTGGCGTTCGGCAGTCGACGTCACCGGCCTTCTAGCCATCGCCGATCCACTTTTCATTTTCCATTTGTTTTGTCTTTGTTTTACACACCTGGTTTCAATCCCCCAATTACTTGTTCATTATTTAACCCTCTGTTCCCCCATGGTTTTTGTGAGTGATTGTATGTATACGGTCCGTTATTGTGGGCTAGTTTATTGTGTTGTATATATTTGTATTCTTGAGTAAAGAACGTTCATTACTCATATCTGCTGTCCTGCGCCTGACTCCTCCAAACCAGCTACACACAGGCTGATTACACTTATGGCCTTATAGAACTCATTGAGTGCGGACTTAGTGCCAGCATCGGTTTGTGGTGGTAAATAGAAGCTACGAAAAATATAGATGAAAACTCTATTTTTAAATAGTGTGGTCTACAGCTTATCATGATATACTCCCCCTCAGTCGAGCAAAAACCTTGAGACTTCCTCAATATTAAAGTTTGTGCACCAGCTGTTGTTTACAAATATACACAGACCGCTACCCCTTGTCTTACCGGAGGCAGCTGTTCTATAATGTCGATGCAGCGTAAATCCCGCCAGCTGTATTTTATCCATGTCGTCGTTCAGCCACGACTCGGTGAAACATAAGATATTACAGTTTTTGTCCCATTGGTAGGATATTTGTGATCGTATTTCGGCTATTTTGTTATCCAATGATTGTACGTTGTCTAATAGGACTGATGGTAGAGGCAGATTACCCACTTACAAGGCACCTCGACCTCCGTCCACGATATCTCCATCTCGTTCTCATGCGAATGATGGAGATGTTGGCCTTGTTGGGTGTCTGAAGTGTATCCTTTCGCATCTGACTCGTTGAAGAATCAAGGGGACATCTAGAGGGTTATCAGTATTAGTTATTTCTTGTGTAGACTGCTAACATACTTTAAATAAAATAATGTGAGAGAAAATATTTTCCAAGTACTGCCAGCGACAACACCATGATACCCAGTAGGAAGCACTTCAAGTCATTACCCCTCGCTCAAAGTTGAATTGGAACCACTCCGACTTGAAAGGGATGGCTAAGGGGGTTATTTGGATTGAGCTATAGACATAGGCATGCACACACACACACACACACACACACACACACACACACACACACACACACACACACACACACACACACACACACACACACACACACACACACACACACACACACACACACACACACACACACACTACTAGCTAAGAGAAGCATCATCCCACACACAGACAGATAGGGCACATACAGGGCTATCGGTCACTGGGGAAACATTGTGGCTTTCTGCTTGAGCACAGCAGCAATCCTCTGCAGCTCAGTGGGGCTATCGTGTTCACAGGCTTTCCATAACCAGCTCACATTATATAAGACCTGTGTCACACAGCCTGGTGTATTAGCCAGGCCTGTGTGTGTGTGAATGGGGGGGAGGGGGGTTCTCTGCATCTGTGTGTGTGGATTAACAGCCTGGCTGGAAGGTGTGAAGATGTTAATTACGGCTAACGAGCCATGCCTTTGGCTGCGAGGGGATCTTGACACATGTCCTCCACCGGACACATTTCACCACAGCACTAATGAGCCTCTTAAAAGAATGGAAACAGCCTATAAGGCTTTTACAATTTCCCTCCACTGTTGAGCGATGAGGTAGCAACATCAGGTCTGCTTAGTCAGGGTCTGCTGGCTGAATGACTTTGAATGACTTTGTGTGTGTGTGTGTGTGTGTGTGTGTGTGTGTGTGTGTGTGTGTGTGTGTGTGTGTGTGTGTGTGTGTGTGTGTGTGTGTGTGTGTGTGTGTGTGTGTGTGTGTGTGTGTGTGTTAGTTTAAGTGTTTTAGTGTTGCCCTCGAAAGCATTCCACAGGGATGCTAGCCCATGTTGACTCCAATGCTTCCCAGAGTTGTGTCAAGTTGACTGGATGTACTTTTTTTTGTGGTGGACCATTCTTGTTACACATGGGAAACTGTTGAGTGTGAAAAACCCATTACTGTTCTTGACACACTCAAACCGGCGCACCTGTCACCTACTACCATACCCCGTTCAAAGGCACTTTAATATTTTGTCTTGCTCATTCACCCTCTGAATGCCACACATACACAATCCATGTCTCAAGGCTTAAAACTCATTTTTCAACCTGTCTCCTCCCCTTCATCTACACTGATTGAAGTGGATTTAACAAGTGACATCAATAAGGTATCATAGCTTTCACCTGGATTCACCTGGTCAGTCTGTGTCATGGAAAGAGCAGGTGTTCCTAATGTTTTGTACACTCAGTGTACTATATGCTGAGCATGTGTGTGTGTCCTCAGTCTGTGTGTGTGTGTGTGTGTGTGTGTGTGCTGGCTCTGCGTGTGACACTGTCTCTGGGCCCGTGTGCCCCCTGCTACAGTGACATTGGGGGGCTTCTGCAGTGACCCTTAGGATTAGTCGAGGAGCAGTGTGCTGCAAGGCAGGCAGCTGAGTGAAATACTGTGTGTGTTAAAGTAAGGAGCGTTAAGTGGAACACAAGCCAACGGCAGTAAAAGACCCAATATATCTGACAGGGGCTGGCCGTTCAACAGTATATCCCCTCCCAGGCCCTGCCGTGCACACGCGCACGCAGGTTATCCCTCTCAAGCCTTGGGTGTGTGTGTGTGTTTGGATCCAGGCTTAGAGTGACCCTATGAACTGATTTATGTTTGGATTCCCCTCTATTCCCCCTCATATGCTGGGTGGGCCTGAGCATGGAATATGAACTATTAAACCATTTAATAAAGTCTGCGTCGCACATGGCTGACAAATTACATCACCCATTAACTGATAGCCTTCCACAGGGGCTTAGAGCAATGAGGAGATAGAGAAAGAGAGGTGGTCCCAAGAGATATTGAAATATTCAAATGTAGATTTAGCCAGAGTGACGTGGAATATTGTGGAACATTGAGGAATACTTCAATAACGACGGTTCATGTGTGGAAAAAGAGTGATATGGATTTCTAGTGACATGCCTCAGGATTAAGGAATGAGGAAAAATGTGTAGCAGACCACTGAGGGGGAAATTAGGAAGTGTTTTAAGAATCATGTTCGTGTCATGTTCAGTCACATGGAATTATGTCATATTTGATAACCGGGACGTCATTTCTGTAATGTGGCATTCATATTAGTACATGACTTCTTGATATGAATGCTGTAACGGTGGCATGGTAGCCGAAGTCCAGTTATTATTATGGGATCTCTTGAGCCATCATGAAAATGTTTCCCAACTCCCGCCAGCTCATATTCATAGTTCACACATCCCCAAACATTTGTGAAAACATCTATGTGAGCATGGCTTTATTACCAAATTTGTATGTGAGAACAGCTGAGGCCTCATAAACCTTGAGAAAAGAATAACAGTGAAGCAGCATTCACACAGTGGAGTACCATTTACATGGGCTGTGCTCATAAAGTACCAAATGGAATAAAACAAACTAAAACATGGCTGGACTTGTCCAATAAACGCATATTCTTGTTTTCCGTTGTTTTAAAACGGTTTCTGTTGCCTGCCCTAATGAACACGGCCCTGGTGTAAACTATGAGACTCAACAGGAGTTTAGTCAGAGACATCGCTGCTCAGTCGGAGAACCCGCCAAAGCAATGTTTACCCAGCGTCTTTGTTTACAATCTACTGTCCGCTCACATACCTCTTATTCAGAGAACTAGAAGCAGCTACCTGTGAGGGGAGTCTACCTAGTAGTGGTAGAAGGTCTTTACAGTACCATAACCCTTATGTAATTTTATTTGACCATGGTACACAGACCTTACTGTGTTAATACAGTACTGCAAAGCTGATTGGATTGAATTGAGCTCATGGACTCCATAGTAGAATCTATGTTTGTTTTTTAAAAGCAGCAGTCACTGATCGTTTCCTCAGCTGAGTGAAGGAGGGATGGAAGCTTCAGAGCAGGAGGTGAGAATGAATGAGAGATCTGTGTTTTTCTGGGAATCAGCGGCATGTTGGAGTGCACTGATAACCCCCACAAAACCAACCCCCCTGGACAGCACCCCTCAGCCCTCCCTGAAGTGTTCCCCACTACACACACACAAACATACATGCACGAGTGCAGTCATGCATGCACACTTAAACACACATTTTATGTTTATTTATCTTTATTTTACCTATATTTCACCTTTATTTTACCAGGCTAGTCTCATTGAGATTAAAACAGCAGCACACAACGTTTCAGACATTTACAACATAAAAACGAAGCACTACAGTTTAAATACATCAGTTTACAGATATGCACGCACACACTCGTGTACTCACACACACAAACACACGCAAGCAAACAGACACACACACACACACACACACACACACACACACACACACACACACACACACACACACACACACACACACACACACACACACACACACACACACACACACACACACACACACACACACACACACACAACCTTCTGGTCAGGAAGGCCTGCTGCGAGCCCCCATGCTGGGACTCGAAAGGATAAATAGAGCTCTCTTCTCCCAATCCTCCACATTCCCAGCCCTCCATTCCTCTATCCCCCCAGCCTTCCACCCCTCCATCCCCTACCCCTCTACGCTGCACCCCTCTTCAACAGGATTTTTAGGGGGGGGGGGTGTGTTTCCGCAAGTGCGAAAAATGAACCTGTACCAAACAGATCCTTAATCAAAACTGATTACAAATAGTAGTTTTGATTGGCAAACTACAGATTAACCACATTTCTCATAACACTGAAAAAAACCCAGTTGTATTGAGTTATGGCCGATGTATTTTCTGATAAAGATAAATAGCCGACAATATGTCAGAGAAACATACCAATACACATCCATTATTAACGGAACCCATGAAGACTATCAGATTGGTCTTTAAGGCATGCCTCGCCTTGGCTGTTTTCAATCCAGTTTGATCCAACTGGAGCTTGTTTGACTGATATTGGGTTGTAGACTGGTCTGCCAAGCTGCTATGTTTTGCCAGATATGCAGTAAAATACTTCTTAAGCAATACACCTTGTGCAATAAAATGCCCAATGTAATAAAACAACCAGTACTAAACAGAATTGAACACACCTTCAGTATAACAAAATACCACACAGAAGACTTTTACTTTTAAAGTATTTGGGTTCCAGAAAAGCGCTATGAAAATACTATATTATTATTACTTTAGAATAACAGAGGCCTACTGTAGTTTTAAGGTACCCACCCATTCAAAAGCCCAAAGATTAGGCAGGTTTTTTCATAGGTTGGCTTTATATATGCCAACCTCAATATCCATCACCACTTCCTTGTTACGTATATTCTCTCGTATGATAGTGATACTAATACTACTACTAAAACAACTAATATTACCAGTAATGGGGTATATTTTAAAAGTACCTTTCTACACCGCACAGGTTGATTTCCTTTCCCCCCTGCTGTGTCTACTGACATCCTATAGGTTTTGAAAACAACAAACCAAGCAGGGTTGGGCTGTAGTCTCCGCTCTTCTCTCTCCTCCTAGTGTGTGTGTGTGTGTGTGTGTGTGTGTGTGTGTGTGTGTGTGTGTGTGTGTGTGTGTGTGTGTGTGTGTGTGTGTGTGTGTGTGTGTGTGTGTGTGTGTGTGTGTGTGTGTGTGTGTGTGTGTGTGTTATTCAGTGCGCGCGCACACATCTATGGCGTCTCACTCTGCCCGTCAGTGGGTTGGCTCAGCGACCTATGAAGGAACTTTTCAAACAACTTTATGGGTCAAATTTATGAGGTGTGGGTTTTTCAGACGCTATTTACCTCTAACGCTCGGTTAGCAAATCTTTCGGGAATTGAGACATTATTAAAACGTTCACACAGCATCTGTCAGACGGTTAATAATATTATTATTATTATGAGAAAACGTTGGTCACCAAGTCTTTCTATTGTCTGCTGTCCGTAGTGATGTCACAGCACAGTAATCATGGGGGATCTGTCCTACGCTATAGGCTTAGGGGGGATAACCTGAGTGGAGCCCTCTCACTAACACTATCGATCGTCAGAGCTTTGCAGGATTACCATGCCTTCTCCTATACCACAACTGCACACAGCCGCACACTCACAGATGCACACACGTACGCACACACACACATTTGTTTGAATGCATACAAACACACAACACACAGGCACACATACACAGCACCGTTGCCAAGGTCTGAGTTTTAGTGAGGTCTGAAGGGGAAATTTAAAGAAAGTCGAAGCTCATTTACTGCATTTCTATGCAATTTAAAATTTCTAACATGCTGTTCGGAGCCCAGCCATTATCTTATTGGTTGATGTAGCTTCATTCACCTCAGTCGATCTACAAACTAAGGGTGTCTATTTGAAATGATTTCAGTATTCAAATAATATCATGATAATTTTTGGGATATCCGGATAGTCGAAATGCATGTTTAAATAAATAAATAATTATTATTTGAAACTTCAATGGAGACTTGCTCACGCAACTCAAGAGAGAGCTGGTGCACTAGACACTGCTTGTTTCAGCAGAAGGGTGGAGCAGGTCTGTGTGAGAGAAAGTAGCCAAACCAACTCGCACTAGTTAGTCATACTTGTTGCTGCCATACGGTATGTATCATACCATCTGGGAATACCTGTCTTGACTGCATCAACTTGTTGCAAAGAAGCTAGCTAGCTAGCTAGCTAAAGTAGGCAGCTAAGTTAGCTAGCTAAGTGGCTAATTGTCGCTATTTTGCTGCACTTCCCATCACTGTCTACAACAACTCACTTCATATAAAACAACAGCCTACATTTTGGTGGAGCATTGTAGCCTACTCTTTCTCATTTAGCCAATTTAACTCCGTAAGTTACATTTACATTTTACATTTAAGTCATTTAGCAGACGCTCTTATCCAGAGCGACTTACAAATTGGTGCATTCACCTTATGATATCCAGTGGAACAACCACTTTACAATAGTGCATCTAAATATTTTAAGGGGGGGTGGGGGTTAGAAGGATTACTTTATCCTATCCTAGGTATTCCTTAAAGAGGTGGGGTTTCAGGTGTCTCCGGAAGGTGGTGATTGACTCCGCTGACCTGGCGTCGTGAGGGAGTTTGTTCCACCATTGGGGTGCCAGAGCAGCGAACAGTTTTGACTGGGCTGAGCGGGAACTGTAGTTCCTCAGAGGTAGGGAGGCGAGCAGGCCAGAGGTGGATGAACGCAGTGCCCTTGTTTGGGTGTAGGGCCTGATCAGAGCCTGAAGGTACGGAGGTGCCGTTCCCCTCACAGCTCCGTAGGCAAGCACCATGGTCTTGTAGCGGATGCGAGCTTCAACTGGAAGCCAGTGGAGAGAGCGGAGGAGCGGGGTGACGTGAGAGAACTTGGGAAGGTTGAACACCAGACGGGCTGCGGCGTTCTGGATGAGTTGTAGGGGTTTAATGGCACAGGCAGGGAGCCCAGCCAACAGCGAGTTGCAGTAATCCAGACGGGAGATGACAAGTGCCTGGATTAGGACCTGCGCCGCTTCCTGTGTGAGGCAGGGTCGTACTCTGCGAATGTTGTAGAGCATGAACCTACAGGAACGGGCCACCGCCTTGATGTTAGTTGAGAACGACAGGGTGTTGTCCAGGATCACGCCAAGGTTCTTAGCGCTCTGGGAGGAGGACACAATGGAGTTGTCAACCGTGATGGCGAGATCATGGAACGGGCAGTCCTTCCCCGGGAGGAAGAGCAGCTCCGTCTTGCCGAGGTTCAGCTTGAGGTGGTGATCCATCATCCACACTGATATGTCTGCCAGACATGCAGAGATGCGATTCGCCACCTGGAATAGAACTTAGTTCTATTCCACTTTGCATTGATTAGAAATCTCCCACTTCACTACTACCGACAATAACGTGTGTAGGCTACTGGTCCGTCTTCTTTATTGGGAGCACTCATAAAAAGTCTCATAAAACTGTTTTATTAAAATGTTGACTGTAATGGAATATCCTTGTAGGCTAAGTAGCAATGTCACAGATCATTTTGTTTAATTTTAAACACAGCCAGAAAAAACTAAAAAATAGGCCTGCTTTTTTCTTCTAAAAAATGAATACTCTTTTATTTCACCTTTATTTAACCAGGTAGGCTAGTTGAGAACAAGTTCTCCTTTACAACTGCGACCTGGCCAAGATAAAGCAAAGCAGTGCAACACAAACAACAACACAGAGTTGCACATGGGATAACCAAATGTACAGTCAATAACACAATAGAAAAATATATATACAGTGTGTGCAAATGTAGTAAGATTAGGGAGGTAAGGCAATAAATAGGCCATAGTGGCGAAATAATTACAATTTAGCATTAACACTGGAGTGATCGATGTGCAGATGATGGTGTGCAAGTAGAGATACTGGGGTGCAAAGAGCAAAAATAAATAACAATAAGGGGTGGTCTATTTACAGATGGGATGTGTACAGGTGCAGTAATCGGTAAGCTGCTCTGACAGCTGATGCTTAAAGTTAGTGAGGGAGATAAGTCTCCAGCTTCAGTGATTTTTGCAATTCGTTCCAGTCATTGGCAGCAGAGAACTGGAGGGAAAGGCGGCCAAAGGAGGAGTTGACTTTGAGGATGACCAGTGAAATATACCTGCTGGAGCGCGTACTACAGGTGTGTGTTGCTATGGTGACCAGTGAACTGAGATAAGGCGGGGCTTTACCTAGCAAAGTATAGAGTATAAATGACCTGGAGCCAGTGGGTTTGGCGACAAATATGAAGCGAGGGCCAGCCAACGAGAGCATACAGGTTGCAGTGGTGAGCATACAGGTTGCAGTGGTGGGTAGTATACAGGGCTTTGGTGACAAAACGGATGGCACTGTGATAGACTAAATCTAATTTGCTGAGTAGAGTGTTGGAGGTTATTTTGTAAATGACATCGCCGAAGTCAAGGATCGGTAGGATACTCAGTTTTATGAGGGTATGTTTAGCAGCATGAGTGAAGGATGCTTTGTTGTAAAATAGGAAGCCAATTCTAGATTTAATTTTGGATTGGCGATGCTTAATGTGAGTCTGGAAGGAGAGTTTACAGTCTAACCAGACACCTAGAATATGTGGACAACTACAAATACCTAACTCAGAACCGTCCAGAGTAGTGATGCTAGTCAGGTGGGCGGGTGCGGGCAGCGATCGGTTGAAAAGCATGCATTTAGTTTTACTAGCATTTAAGAGCAGTTGGAGGCCACGGAAGGAGTGTTGTATGGCATTGAAGCTCATCTGGTGTGTTAACACAGTGTCTAAAGAAGGGCCAGAAGTATACAGAATGGTGTCGTCTGCATAGAGGGGGATCAGCGAATTACCACCAGCAAGAGCGACATCATTGATATATACAGAGAAAAGAGTCGGCCCGAGAATTGAACCCTGTGGCACCCCCATAGAGACTGCCAGAGGTCCGAACAACAGGCCCTCCGATTTGACACACTGAACTATCTGAGAAGTAGTTGGTTAATTTATTTTTATTGAAGAGATTAATGTATATTTAAATTATATTTATTTTAAGTTATTCATTAATGTTAAGAGAATTTTCCATTCAAGATTTTTCCCATTAAAATTACATTTAGACTGTAAAAGATGGCCTTTAGCACATTTCTTATAGAGGGTATCAGTCTTGCATCAAATAGTGAATTCCACTGTATGCAGAATGTTGCATGCATGACTGCACAGTGTTATATTTTCACAGCTCACTGTCAGTAAATATCGTACACTAAATATTGGACTACAAGAGAGTTGCAAGCCTGCAAAGGTAGTTATTTAAAGCTTTGAATGGGTCGATTGGGTTCTGGAGGTGTGTGGTTACAGCAATTGCGCATGGTTGGTGTGGCCTGTGGTGGAGGGGCCCAATGTGATATTTTTTCACGGGGCCCAAAATCCCTGGCGGCGCCCCTGCATATGCATAACTATAGATACATCCAACAGGACAGTTAGAGGGATGAAAGCTGGACAGAGGATCTCAAAATCTCTGTGCAATGAAAGTTAGGCAATTCTCTGGCAATTGCGACTTTATGATGTGCCAGATGTTAAGACTACAAACCATTATAAATGACCCATTCGGGAGATTGATTTGTCATTTCAATAGGCATAGGCTAGGACTACTGACAAAAATCTGGGTTTATGATTGTAATTAAACTTTATTGTGGTTTGGTTAGCTAGATACAAGTAGCCTACAGCCCCTGATAGGCCTACATCTAATTCCAGATAGCCTACAGTAGCCTAGGCAAGATGTAGACAACATGTTAAATGAACAATTTAGGAGCTTGCTTAGATCAATTGACAGACACATTTATTCAACATGAATAGCGAGGCAATTTCGAAATAAGGAGTGCTTCTGTTGCCCTGCTGGAACAGGCTACTGTGGATTGGGTCAATCACTGAATCAAATATTAATAATATAGATATGAACTGAATAGGCCAATGCTTGTCAACAACAGCCAGTGTTAAATTTTTATTTTATTTTATCTGTAGCCTAATCTGACTGACTCTTACCTTATCTAATGCATTCTAATAACAGCTGATGGCAATTGCAATAGAACTGTGATCATGATCACAATTGATAACTTCCAATTTCATTAACTAAACATGGCCATTAATAATTGCATAATAACACAAGACTACAACAACAATAAACTGAAGTTATAGGCTATTTATTCAATCAATCAGGTTGGCTACACAGGTGGGACAAACTCCAGTGATATGGTCATTTCAACATATTTATTGAATCAAATGGTAGGCTACAGTAGCCTACATAGGCCAACAGCTATCATTCTCCAAATGTAATGTCAGTTTCATTGTGGACTTTTTCCCGAAACAGAAGCATGTGAGGGAGTTCCATAACGTCCATTTCAACACACACACACGCACTTCCCATTCGCACTCACTCACTTCCCACTCACGCACTCACTCACTCCCCACTCACACACTCACTCACTCACTCACTCACTCAGAAACAGGTTGCCTCACTGCCTGCAGCAGGTCACAGTGAAATATATATAATAAAAATGAATGCCATGGCGGACACAATACAAATTAGAAGTAGCCCAAAAACCTGCAACCTGCGACGAATACATTTTCACCCACAACATCCTTTTTCAAAATAGGCCGATTGACAAGAAAACTGCGGACATGGCAACCCTGCGCGCAAAGCAGTAGGCAGGCTATGCGCGAATTTCCTGACCACAATGCAATTAACATGAAAACACAGTTGTCAAAAAGGCACTGCGACATGCGAGCGGTTCCATGTGACAGAGATTAAAATATCTGTTAGAAATGTAGAAAGACAGGATATCTAATAGGCTAATTTGAAGCAAGGTAGCCCTAAGACATGACTCGTAACATGTATTACAACGTTCAGGTTTCAAACAATTAAGTATATTTTCAAAATGCTGATGAAGCTTGACTTCCATTGCTGTTTGATGCCACGTTCAAAACAACTGGAACTCGGAACTCTGAAATCTCTGACTTCCGTCTCAGTGCGTTCAAGAACACTGGGAACTGAGAAAAAACGAACTCTGACTGAGAACAATCTTTTGAACGGTCATCCAACTCGGATTACAACTCGGTACCTCTTTCTAGAGCTCCGACTTTCCGACCTGAAAATCACCGACGTCATGATTTGACCTGCATTTTTCCGAGTTCCAAGTTCTCTTGAAAGCACCACATGATGCTGCAGCAGCAGCTCTTGTGCTGTCATACAGATTTTCCACTCAAAGGCTCTGTATCTATCTGTATGCTGTACCTGTGTGATAAATAAGATACATAACGAAAATACTGTTCACAAGTGCCAATTTAATTACACAAAATTATGCAAATTAAGCTATAGACTGATAAACATGACCAGTTAAATGTATTTCCATCAACTTGTATTTCCATCAATGAATAAGATAAAAAGCATTATTTCCAATAGGATTTCTTCTTCTTCTCCTGGACTATTGGCATGTGGCATTTTATTTATCTGCTTTTCATAAAAAAATATATTGGACAAAAGCCAGCTATTACCGGCTAACATAATATTCGAATAACCGTGCCATCCCTACTTACACACACACACACACACACACACACACACACACACACACACACACACACACACACACACACACACACACACACACACACACACACACACACACACACACACACACACACACACACACACACACACACACACACACACACAAACAACCACTCCCCTTCGTGTCTTCTATATACAATACAATACTTGCTTTATTGGTCCACTTAGGGGTAAAGTGCCTTGATCAAGGGCATAACAGTGATATGTAGTATACAGGGATATTGATACCAGATCACTCCCTGCAGATGTCCTCGCAGGCAGCTCAGGGGTTACCGGCCCCTCTCTCTAACCTCCAGGATACCGCCACCCCAATATCTTACAGAGACAGTATGGAGTCTGGTCAGCATTGTCTTGTCTGGACTGTTGAATGTTTACACAGACATGCAGTCATCCCCAGTGGAAGCTCCAGGGTCAGTGTGTGTTTCTTTCTGTCTGTGAGTGTGTGAGGTGGTTTTCCGAACCTGAGTCCTCTATTATCTATTCTCTTTTCCTCCTTTTCTCCTGTCTCGGATGTTTGTTTATACAGTGACTCTGTCAAAATAGTTTCTGCCTATTCACTGTTTCTTACCTGACCGTTTGTACTTCAGCATCCGGCGTAGCCGTACCGTTATTCTCAGTCCCCACTCTTCTGCAGCTCTCCCCCTACCCAGGGCGAGTGGGTTTGATATGGGAATAATCTTTCTCTTGCATCCCTTTCTGGCGATCCTTTGGCTCCATATGGTTTCATTGGGATGGATTGGGATTATGAATCGCGCTCCATTGCCTGTGAAAAATGAATGTGATAATCGGACAGAGGCAGCTGTGGGGTTGTCCACATCGCTTTAGTGTGAATGAAAGCAGCAGACCCGTCTCAAAGCATTGAGATGCCTTATTAGGAGGTAATTAGCACATTGATTGACTAATAGATTGATTTGGTTAGTTTGCGGTTGGTATTCCCGACCCTTTGATCTCTGCTCAATTCAAGGCTTTAAATTATTATATTTAGTCTGCTAACACCAGCAATCAGAGATTGTATGCGATTCTATGAGCCCAGTTGCTTGCATCAATTGCAGTTGTCAAAATAAGACTAGACGTAATTATCCCCTTGTAGGAGCCAAGCTGTTTGATTGGCTGTGATGGGCTTCCTCGACTGGGTCCGATGTCTGCCAGATGCCATTACCTGTTCCTGTTTCCCCTTCCTTTATCTTTCTCCTTCTCCCTTGACTGCAAGGCCTGGCAGTGTTTCGGCCTAGGATTTTTTTCAGCAGCGGTGGCAAAGGTAGCTGTTCCCATAGACTTCCAGTCATTGCACTAGCCCTAGAAACTTCCTTCAAACTGCATACAGAAACATAAAAATGGTATCCATGAGTTCAACTGACTATGATTAAGTAGCAAGGAAGAACGACTGCCCCGCTCTCATTGAGGATTTGAAGTTCAAGGCTAACTAGATTACTGCAGGCATTGCTTGCAAAAAACAGGATCCCCATTAAAGTCTGGGTGTATGGCGATCTTCGTGGTCAATATTAGTTGAAAAAATAATAATTCAAACACAATCATTGTACCAATAGTTGCTTCCATTCCACCAGTTATATGTATTTGAACCAATTACTTTAAAATCACACACAGACAAATGTATAAGGATCATTTAGTTGCTAATGGAAGCTTGCAGTACCCCGGTAGGTCTTCAATTTGACATAGTCAATGAGATGGGGCAGCACTGAGCTAGCCTGCAACGTCACTTGATATAGTAGCTCAAACTGTGCATGGAATGTTTCCAAAAATGACACTTCCTGATCTTCAAATGCACTAAGACTTCACATAGGAAACAATGGGTGACATCATCGATGGCTTCTTCCATATTTAAAAAAAATCTATGGTAAGTAGAAAAATGACTTAATTGCTAAAATCTTACACTATCCATAAACGCCCACACGAGTAGAAATCCACTTTTTCAAGCTGAAAGACGATGGCCAGAACATACCCATGATGTTGCACAGCAATTTAAGTCAATAGGTCATTGTTTTAGTCAAAGTATGATATATTTGGGCTTGAAGTGACAAGTCCGAATTGCCCAGTTTGTGCAAATCTGTATGAATGCTGTGTCTTTTCCTATGATATGATGTACAAGTAATGTTCATCCTATGTTTCGTTTCAGGGCTGGGATTGAAACAGTTGCAAAGTTCTTCCTCTTCACCACTTGAGATGAGCCAAACAGCCTTCTGTCCCACTACACTGCTTTGATTGGTGTAACTTTAGCTAGAAACCACAAGTGTCTAATGAAAAGGCACTGGCGAAAGAAAATTCAAGGAACTTATAGTTAGTTGCATGTCATTTGTGGCATGCATGATCACGAGCAAAGTCATTGTAGCCTATCAATTCACTTCCCCTGTGGAAACCATGAGCACGACTGACTTGGCTTTGCTGTACCACAGCCGAAGCCTGCCAGCACCCTACCTATCAAATGTTGCACCATGTCCATTACAATGTAAAGTGTTTGGGGTGATTTTTATTTATTTATTTGTCTTTTATTGTTAGTGCAAAATTGTCCGCTATAGTGGTCATTAGGATGTAAATAAGAAAAAATGAACATTACAGTCAATGGGTACAGTAGGTGAAAAACTAGCTGCAGCATCCTTGTGTCCACTACAGAGGACGTTTCTTGTTAAGCTCTTATTTAGCGATTATTTAATGTGAAAAATTATTACACAGTCCTGACAACTCACTTAACTATTTCTGAGATATTAACTTACAGTACTAGAAACAATTTAAATATCAAACTCACAAAAATTATAATTTATAATTTTACACACTTCTTTTCAAATGTCCATAAAATGTGTACATTTTGACAGATTTTTTTAAAGAACCAGGAAGATAAAGTTGGCATGTTCACACCCCCACACATGTGATATCATTGAAAAGCCCAGAATGTCCTCTAAAGGGACAATTAGACTTAATACAGTGGCTTGTATGGCCTCAGAGATACGGACCAAGAACTGATGTTCACTAGAGAGTAAAAAAATATATTGCTGGGTCTCAGGATGATATTACCGGAGCTTCATCTTATTCTTTCTAACAATTTCTATGACGAATTTGCTGCCACAATTTATGGAAGATGGCAAAACGTTGGATATAACAGTAGATGGCGAAATAAAAGATAGGTGTCATGACGTTGCCCTGTTGGGGGAGGTTTATGACCCCCCATAAATACATTCCCGCCTTTTTCTCTCCACTCTACAGAATGGACTCTTGGAAAGCCCTTTGTTAACATAGAGAGAGTATTGTAACATCAAAAGGTTGGGGAAAAGAACAATCTTTATGTAATCCAACCAATTGAAAGTATCCATTGGTACTTAAAGAATATGATTTCAGATAACTTGTCGTCTGAGACATTATTACTGATGATAGAACATCTTGGAAAGTCTACACATTCTAGTTATCAGATTCACATGGAATTGTTGTGCAATTTAAATGTTGAAATATGAAACTATTTGTGAAAAGATTAAATGTAATTTTAGTTCTTAAAATTAGATAATTGTTTTCATAAGTAAAATAGGCTCAATCAGTGGCCACGCCCACGTGAATAGGCAGTGGTTGGAAATTATGAACCAAACCCTTTTCTACATTTCTATAAGAGCCCCGTGACCCAACTCACGGCGAACAAAGCCAACCTCAGAGTGAGCTCTGGTTGCGAATGGTTGAACGACTACAACCTAACAAAATTAACATTGTGTTCCCGATGACGTGAGGACTGATGTCCATATGTTTAGAAGGGCGAATTTCAACGTGGAAGTGACGATCGCCACGCTGGAAGAATGAATGTGAGTACACCAGCCAGAATGTAACATGAGCTTATAGTATGGCAACTTGGTATGAACTTTGAACTCTTATTCAGTAAATAAGTGATACATCCTAGACGTCGACTTATCAGCAGCAGCTGTAAACGTGCGTGGCCTAAGAAAGGACGAACAATCTCTTCAGAACGACAGGGTACTACAACGTATCAACTCAGAAATATTCTTCAAAGGACAAGGAAGATCTCAGCTGGGCAACCCAGCCTTCCATATTCGACCAATCTATCGAAGCGCAGCTCAGAGTAAATATATTTATTGCATTTTCTTTTTCCGAATGGGCGGTTATTTAGAATGCATAAGATTCTGTATTTAAGATAGCATAGCTTCATAAGGTCCGATAGAGACCCAATCCTTTTGCGCCTCAGTCCTCCCGCGCTTTCATTCAAACCCAACCCCCTTTCTTTGTGTAACCAGCTGTTATATCGGTTTCATCCGCAAAGGACGTTTCCTTTTATGACATAATTAGTAATCAATGTATGATCTATCCTGTGTAAATGTAATTCTGTGTGATTATTTAGGTATTTAGTAAATAAATAATTAAACCAAATGTTGTATTGCTGATTCAACTTGTTAGCTAGAGTTCGTGAAGAATTTTACGACGTTCAGATGAGACTGAATAAGGTGACGATTAATAATTGACTGCTATTGATATAAAATATTACCAGGTATTTAAGAGTTTTTTCGGAAGACAACAGCTCTATAAACATTCTTCTGTGGTGCCCCGACTTCCTAGTTAATTACATTTACATGATTAGTTTAATCAGGTAATATTAATTACAGAGAATTGATTTGATAAAATAGCATGTTATAGTTGAAGTCGGAAGTTTACATACACCTCAGCCAAATACATTTAAACTCAGTTTTTCACAATTCCTGACATTTAATCCTTGTAAAAATTCCCTATCTTAGGTCAGTTAGGATCACCACTTTATTTAATTAAGAATGAGAAATGTCCGAAAAATAGTAGAGACAATGATTTATTTCAGCTTTCATTGTTTTCATCACATTCCCAGTGGGTCAGAAGTTTACATACACTCAATTAGTATTTGGTAGCATTGCCATTAAATTGTTTAATTTGGGTCAAACATTTCGGGTAGCCTTCCATAAGCTTCCCGCAATAAGTTGGGTTAATTTTGTCCCATTCCTCCTGACAGAGCTGGTGTAACTGAGTCAGGTTTGTAGGCCTCCTTGCTTGCATACGCTTTTTCAGTTCTGCCCACAAATTTTCTATAGGCTTGAGGTCAGGGCTTTGTGATGGCCACTCCAATACCTTGACTTTGTTGTCCTTAAGCCATTTTGCCACAACTTCGGAAGTAACCTTGGGGTCATTGTCCATTTGGAAGACCCATTTGCAACCAAGTTTAACTTCCTGACTGATGTCTTGGATGTTGCTTCAATATATCCACATAATTTCTCTTCCTCAGGATGCCATCTATTTTGTGAAGTGCACCAGGCCCTCCTGCAGCAAAGCACCCCACAACATGATGCTGCCACCCCTGTGCTTCACGGTTGGGATGGTGTACTTCGTCTTGCAAGCCTCCCCCTTTTTCCTTCTAACATAACAATGGTCATTATGGCCAAACAGTTCTATTTTTGTTTCATCAGACCAGAGGACATTTCTCCAGAAAGTACGCTCTTTGTCCCCATGTGCAGTTGCAAACCGTAGTCTGGCTTTTTTTATGGCGGTTTTGGAGCAGTGACTTCTTCCTTGCTGAGCGGCCTTTCAGGTTATGTCAATATAGAACTAATTTTACTGTGGATATAGATACTTTTGTACCTGTTTCCTCCAGCATCTTCACACAGTCCTTTGCTGTTGTTCTGGGATTGATTTGCACTTTTTGCACCAGAGTACGTTCATCTCTAGGAGACAGAACGCGTCTCCTTCCTGAGCTGTATGACGGCTGTGTGGTCCCATGGTGTTTATAGTTGCGTACTATTGTTTGTACAGATAAACATGGTACCTTCAGGCGTTTGGAAATTGCTCCCAAGGATGAACCTGACTTGTGAGGTCTTGGCTGAATTCTTTTGATTTTCCCATGATGTCAAGCAAAGAGGCACTGAGTTTGAAGGGAGGCCTTGAAATACATCCACAGGTACACCTCCAATTGACACAAATTATGTCAATTAGCCTATCAGAAGCTTCTAAAGCCATGACATCCTTTTCTGGAATTTTCCAAGCCGTTTAAAGGCACAGTCAACTTTGTGTATGTAAACTTCTGACCCACTGGAATTGTGATACAGTCAATTATAAGTGAAATAATCTGTCTGAAATCAATTTTTGGAAAAAGTACTTGTGTCATGCACAAAGTAGATGTCCAACCCGACTCTAGTTTGTTAACAAGAAATTTGTGGAGTGGTTGAAAAATTTGTTTTAATGACTCTAAGTGTATGTAAACTCCCAACTTCAACCATATATATCACTTAATCCATAGTAAATACACAACATAGGCTAGTGGTTTCCATTTGTGGTGAAGTTTTCCTTAAATCTATGCTTATGACAAATCTAGCTCCAGAACCAGCCATAGAGCTAGCTGGCTAATCTTTTGAATACAAAGTAGTAAAAAAACAAAACCGCAACAACAGAAAACATTAGCTAGCTAGATGAGATTAGTAAGATAGCCAATTAGCTAGCTAGATGATAAGGTTAGCATGCTAGCTAGCAAGACTATTTGTTGATGTTTATCAACTTCACGTGGAAATTTCCACGTCCAATTTGTGAAAATGTACAGTACTGTAACGGTTTTCTTCGTCCTCAAGTAAGACATGTCGGACCAATGCACAGCGTGGTATGTGTCCATAATATATTTTAATGATACAAACGAACACAAAAACAAAACAATAAACGATACGTGAAATACAAACCGAAACAGTTCCGTGTGGGACAAACACTGACACAGAAAATAACCACCCACGAAACCCAGGTGGAAAAAGGCTACCTAAGTATGATTCTCAATCAGAGACAACTAACGACACCTGCCTCTGATTGAGAATCAAACCAGGCCAAACGAAAAAACCAACATAGAAAAACAAACATAGATAACCCACCCAACTGACACCCTGACCACACTAAAACAAAGAAATAACAAAAGAACTAGGGTCAGAACGTGACAAGTACCATTCAAAAGTTTGGGCACACCTACTCATTCCAGTGTTTTTCTTTCTTTTTACTATTTTCTACATTGTAGAAAAATAGTGAAGTCATTAAAACTATGGAATAACACATATAGAATCATGTAGTAACTAAAAAAGTGTAAAACAAATCAAAATATATTTTATACTCGAGATTCTTCAAAGTAGCCACCCTTTGCCTTGATGACAGCTTTGCACACTCTTGGCATTCTCTCAACCAGCGCCATCAGGTAGTCACCTGAAATGCATTTAAATTAACCGGTGTGCCTTGTCAAAGTTAATTTGTGAAATTTCTTTTCTTCTTAATGCATTTGAGCCAATCAGTTGTGTTGTGACAAGGTAGTTGTGGTATATAGAAGATAGCCCTATTTGGTAAAAGACCAAGTTCATATTATGTCAAGAATAGCCCAAATAAGCAAAGAGAAACCACAGTCCATCATTACTTTAAGACATGGAGGTCAGTCAATGCGGAACATTTCAAGAACTTTTAAAGTTTCTTCAAGTGCAGTCGTTTCCATCAAGAGCTATGATGAAACTGGCTCTCATGAGGACCACCACAGGAAAGTAAGACCAAGAGTTACCTCTGCTGCAGAGGATAAGTTCATTAGAGTTACCAGCCTTAGAAATTGCAGCCCAAATAAATTATTCACTGAGCTCAAATGGAAATCTGTCCTTTCGTCTGATGAGCCCAAATGTTAGATTTTCGGTTCCAGCCGCTGTGTCTTCTAGAGACGCATAGTAGGTGAACGGATGATCTCTGCATGTATGGTTCCCACCGTGAAGCATGGAGGATGAGGTGTGATGGTGTGGGGGTGCATGCTGGTGACACTGTCAGTGATTAGTTTCGAATTCAAGGCACACTTAACCAGCATGGCTACCACAGCATTCTGCAGCGATACGCCATCCAATCTGATATTCATTTGTTTTTCAAGATGACAATGACCCAACACACCTACAGGCTGTGTAAATGGCTATTTGACCAATAAGGAGAGTGATGGAGTGCTGCATCAGACGACCTGGCCTCCACAATCACCCGACCTCAACCCTATTGAGATGGTTTGGGAAGAGTTGGACCGCAGAGTGAAGGAAAAGCAACCAACAAGTGCTCAGCATATGTGGGAACTCCTTCAAGACTGTTGGAAAAGCATTCCAGATGAAGCTGGATGTTTTTGATGTCTTCACTATTTTTCTACAATATAGAAAATTGTAAAAATAAGAAAAACTCTTGAATGAGTAGGTGTGTCCAAACTTTTGACTGGTATTGTATAAGTAGCCTTCGTCATTCTTCAGAGGTGGAACGTCCTGGAAATTACATTGAAATAGTGGCGGCAACTTCCGCTGCGGGAGTATTTCTCGACAGAAATGCTGTATATATATATATATATATATATATATATATATATATACAAAAAATATATTATATTTTTGGGAGCGGTTAAATGAATATAGGGGAAACTGTCTGGTGCTCTCTTATATTGTGGTGTAGCAGTAGTTTTGTTTGTGTGTGTGTGTGTGGTATTTATGTGTTTCTGTGCTTTGCTGGGTTGTGTGCTTTATTGTGTGTGTGTGTTTTTGTGTCAAATTGCCACTGTCAATCAAAGTGTGTGTTTGTGACACCCCTTCTAGCCCCCCAACCCCTACTAACCTACTAACTACGGTATACCATATCCACAACCCTCTACCCTGATGTCATGCGTTTGGGTTGTGGCATGTAGAAGTCCTCTATTACCCTGCGGTGCTGCCGTGTGCTGCAGAGCATTCTAACTGCAGTGAGGTCACCGCAGTAAAATAACACTGAAAGTTTCCTAAGGTCGTAAAGGCCCAGAGCGAAGTGGTCTGGACACAGGGGGAATATGGCTCGGGATAATTGGCGGGATAATTTCCGTAGCAGGAGCTGGGGTCAGGACCGGGTCTCATTCCTTTCTTTTCAACCCGTTCAATTCTCACCGACAACCGGACTGAAGGACTGAGTCCAGCGCCTATTTACCACCATTCAGTGTCCAATTCTCCCCTGTTCACTCTCCCCAAATCTCCCCCATTCACTCTCTCTCGTTCACTCCCATTTACTCTCCTATTCTCCCCTATTCTCCCCCACTCTCCCATATTCACTCACTCGCCCATTCACTCTCTCCCATTCGCCCCCATCCACCCTCATTCACCCCCATTTAAACTCCCTTTCAATCTCATTCACTCTCATTCTCCCTCACTCTTCCCCATTCACTCTCAGTTTCCCCAAGCCTATTGTTGTTTTTCTGTGGGGAAACAGGCAGTCACTTTGAGTGGTGGTTGAGGACATGGCTTGTCTCCCGCTGTGTTTTTAAATGGTAGGCTGACCTCATGCCCGTGAGAGAGAGGCACCAGTCCTGACCTGAAACACCTCAGTGAGTTAGGGGCACACATGCTCAAACGCATACGTACACACACACACACACACAGTCTTTTGTTGCTAAGAATTTTCCTGCACAGCAGGAAATGCAAACTTGTGGTGTATCTGAGCTTTAAAAAGTATTATGAAGTTTTTTGTTTCAACTTTGAATGTATGACTTGATTTGCCCTAATGAAAAATGTATCAATACGTACAAAAATGTCAATTGATTATAATCCACATGAAATTTCACATTTCTTGTTGCTGCTCAAATTGAGATATTACATCTGTATATATGGACTATACAGTGTGTCATCAAACACAAGGCATGTCAAGTCCTTCTGTGTTATTTTTAATCAAGTATTTCTTGACATCATGGCCTTTATCGACTGACATCACTGGTTTGATATGTGGAACTTTGCTTTTACAAATCCCTCTGAATTAGTTTAGGTAAGCAGGTTAGAGCACTTTCCTTTTGATAATATTATCATCTCAGCTCTACTGTCTCTACTGTATGGTAAGCCTCCCTGATCTTTCACCTGCTATGCTGTAATTAATTTTTCCTCACTGTGTCCTCTTCTGTGCTGTCCCTATTGGTCTACTATTTTCTCTCCGTAGCTGTCCTTTACTACAGTAGACCGATTACTCTTCTCCAACTCCAGCTTAGCCCAGAGGGAGTATTGGAGGCGGGTGCACGCGAGGCACACGGAACCGCGTGCTGTGGAGTTTGGGGGTTTCTGTCTGTCTGTCTGTCTGTCTGTCTCTCTCTCTCTGTCTCTGTCTCTGTCTCTGTCTCTCTCTCTCTCTCTCTCTCTCTCTCTCTCTCTCTCTCTCTCTCTCTCTCTCGCTCTCTCTCTATCTCTGTCTCTCTGTCTGTCTCGTTGTCTCTCCATTTCTTCCTTTTTCATTGATAATCATCTTCCTGCATTCAAAACTTCCACTCAAGAATTAAGGAATGAGGGAATGTCAACAGAATTATTTTCCTTGCTGGAGAGACACGTCCAGCTTTGCCCACATACCCTCTGGGTGTGTGCTTAGGGTACCCAACCCAACCCATGCAGTCGGTCTGACTCTCCTGCTCTCTACCCCTCTCTACCTCCCTCTTACTCTCTATTGGTGTGTTGCTCTTTATCCCTCTATTCCTCTCTCTTGCTGTATTTCTCTCTCACTCACTCCTGTTACTGTCTGTTCTCCCCCTTAATCAACATCCCCTCTTTCACTTTCTCTCCATCCATCTGTCTTTCTCTCAACCTCTTTCCCTTTCTTGGAGGACAAACATACATGGTGGTCAGTGGTGGTCAGTGACGTTTAAGATGAGGGAGGACGATGCATTTCTTTTAATGAGCGTGGCCTTATTTCTATTACAGCATATTGGATGACTCATTCGTATTCCATTCAATCAGCTCAATGTAACATCGATAGGTTTAGGCAAATTTTTATTTATACCCATCATGAGGTTGCTACATCCTAGCCTATGAATGAAAGTAGTTGCACAGGTCAAGAGAAATTTGAGCAATCAAGGTGACAGACATTGACACATGCAATATCGCCTTGCACAATCTTGCCTGCATCTAGCTGATCTAGGGTATAATCATTAGTCCAACAGTTGCAAACGAGAGTTTCTATTGGACAAATTCAGGTATGTTTATACCTGTTTTGTTCCGTTTAAGAAACATTTTGTTCAACAGAATCGGCGGAAGGAATACACTCATGATCACACGCAAACACAGTTCACTATCATAGCAGCCACATACAAACAGCATGATCCCTTTGATCGTTGTATAATTACTTTTAGCATCTATGCGCCCTCCTCCTCTATCACGTTTCAGGTATGACCCAAATGCAGACTGTGTCGAAGTAACAATGTTTATTACAGGCAAACGGCAGGTCAAGGCAGGCAGGGGTCAATAATCCAGAGTCGTGGGGCAAAGGTACAGGACGGCAGGCAGGTTTAGGGTCAAGTCAGGCAGAGATCGGTAATCCAGATTAGTGAGGCAAAGGTACAGGACGGCAGGCAGGCTCAGGCTCAGGGTCAGGGCTGGCAGGAAGGTCAAAACCGGGAAAACTAGAACGCACAAAGTCAGGTGAAATAGATCAGGGCTTGACATCCTCTCATCTTTTCCCTTCGCTTGGGGACTTCAGTGTGAAAAAATCAGGTGAAAAAACCTTTCCAAGCCAAACCTTCATATCATAACCGCTAACCGCTACACACAGCCTACATCGTTGTCACCATATTAACTTCATAGTCAACATAGCTACTAGAACTTACACGTTAGTAAACCCGCTACAATCATGCAGTACAGTGTACAGTCAGCAGCAAGCAGTTTAGCAGTTACACCAGTGGCAATAAATTAATAAAACCAAAAGCTTACCTTAACTTGGAAGAGTTCCAGTGTTGGATAGCCATAGCCAGCTAGCTAACATAGCATCCCTCCCTGTTTGAGCTGGGTGTTTGAGTTGGCTAAACTAGCTAGCTGCATTCGCTAGCTAAGTGAAAGTGAAAGAAATACAACTAAATATAGCTATCTCTCTCTTGCTTCTCCTTCATTTATAAATACATGCATTAGTTAAAAACTGGTCAACTATTGTCCTTCACTCTCTGAGTCAACTACTCACCACATGTTATGCACTGCAGTGCTAGCTAGCTGTAGCTTATGCTTTCAGTACTAGATTAATTCTCTGATCCTTTGATTGAGTGGACAACATGTCAGTTCATGCTGCAAGAGCTCTGATAGGTTGGAGGACGTCCTCTGGAAGTTGTCATCATTACTGTGTAAGTCTATAGAAGGGGGTGAGAACCATGAGCATCCTAGGTTTTGTATTGAAGTCAATGTACCCAGAGGAGGACGGAAACTAGGTGTCCTTCGGCTACACCATGGTGCTACCCTACAGCATGCTGTTGAGGCTACTGTGGCTCTTCATTGCAAAATGTGTTTATTTGAATGAAATTCACTGAGGATGGTCCTCCTGTTCTTCCTCTGAGGAGCCTCTACTGATTGTGGTTTATCTGTTGTGGTAGTGTCTTGGCAGAGTGGGACTCCTCTACCTTCCTGACAGCCGGAGAGTTTGGCACGCGTGCGTATGTGTGTGTGCGTACATGAGAGGCACTAGCACGGCCTGCTGTGAATTAGATCTCTGTGTGTGTGTGCTCATGCATGTGTGTTTGAGATAGCCACCATCCACCAGTGCCTGATGTTGGTTTAGTGGGAGGCGGTGGCCAGTTGCTTCCCCTGTGCCTTTTCTCTCAGCCAACCAATAGTCTCCTGATACTCTCCTCAACCCACCACACCTCACCTAATTTACACATCTGTCTTGTTTACATTTCTCCTCTCAGAAAAAAAACCATGCTCCACTTGTCAAAATAAATAGCAGGCGCAGGATTCAGTTGGTGATTTGAGGCAATCTAATGGGAGGATAAAGGGGTTGAAGGGGGAGAATTTGGAGTTTGAGCTGAGAGGAGCTGTTTCCACTAATCCTAAATTGTAACCACTGGAAGACAGTGACCTCCTTGGAACATGTGTTCACGAGAGAGAGAGAGAGAGAGAGAGAGAGAGAGAGAGAGAGAGAGAGAGAGAGAGAGAGAGAGAGAGAGAGAGAGAGAGAGAGAGAGAGAGAGAGAGAGAGAGAGAGAGAGAGAGAGAGAGAGAGAGAGAGAGAGAGAGAGAGAGAGAGAGAGAGAGAGAGAGAGAGAGAGAGAGAGAGAGAGAGAGAGAGAGAGAGAGAGAGAGAGAGAGAGAGAGAGAGAGAGAGAGAGAGAGAGAGAGAGAGAGAGAGACGTTTTTGTTTTCAAAAGTCTGGAGAGAAAGATGGCTCTGGAAAGGAGCAGCATGTCAGCTCTCCTATTATTCACATTGACACTATCATGGTGTGTGTGTCACACTCGGTGTTCACTTAGCCTGCTGTGAGATGATGTACAGTTTTGGCTTCCCCCACCTGTCAAACATACACTACACCTCCTCTGTTATTGTACTTCTGATTAATGTCAGATTAATCTCTCATACTGTTGCCACAGTGATGAGGTGGCAGTTTAAAGGTTACTAAACCTCTGGTATGAGCAAAGCATTTCAACATGGTGTAAGGTTTATGGCTGTGTCTGAATTGGCACCTTATTCCCGACAGTATATTGTCCACTATTTTTCACCATGGGCCCAACAGGCTCTGGTCAAAAATAGTACACCAGATAGAGAATAGCGTGCCATTTCGTACGCAGCCTATGTGATGCATATTTACCATGCGAATATTGTCGCAACAGTGATGGAAACAAGGTTAGTTAGGATTGAGGGTTGACTTCTTCACTCACCACTACTCAATACACGATTGGAGATCACATTTTCCATTGTGGGTTCTGCATTCTATGCCCGGTTGCTAACGAATGGAACTCTGTTTCTCTGGCCATGACACATTGGACCCTTAGAGCAGGTCAAGAGTGGACTAGTGATGGCTCCCCTCTCTCCATTTACCTCCACAATCTCTCGCTTTGCGCTGTCTCTCTCCCTATCTCTCTCCCCCTCTCTCTCACCTCCTCTCTCTCTTCTCCTTCCCTCCATCCCACCCTTCATCCCTCCCTTCATGCTGACTGTACACATTGAGCCTCACACAGCTTGTTCACAGAGAGCTGAGGTCACAGAGTGTCTCAGAGAAGTTAACGCCATCCAATTCCACCATGTGATGTGATGTGATGTGATGTATGGGACGGATACAAAGGCACAGAGAGGAACACAAGCTCGCGTCCAAATTTTGGAAGGCACATAAAACACATGACAGAATGGAGAATAAAAAAGACAAAGCCAATATAAGGGTCCAAATTTAAAACATGTCCCAGGTCTCAGCTGTCGTTCGGAAGGGGGATTTATTTTTCCCTCCTCTCCTCCTTTCCTCTCCTCCTCCAGAGCTTTGGCAGAGTGAGGAATAGAACAACAGAGGAGAAGGGGAAACTGGCAGACTGTCTATTCCCAACATGCACAGTGTGTTATTCTGAAGTAGGAGACCATGTGCAACAGTTTTAGTGCTGGACCGGACCGGGCTGCTCTAAGGGCCCATACACCCCAGGTCAGGGTTCTAGTCCCCCAGCTCTGATACATGGGAGGCTATCCTAATATGGACACCATACAGGGAGATGTGGTGGAGAAATTGGAGAGAATGGGGACTATTATTTAAGGTTCCCCATGGACGTATACCACACCATGGAGAATGACTGGTAGATGGAAGCAGTTTCATGGAATAGTATCCAAACTACTGTGAATTAAAATGTATGTCTATTTTGGTGTTGATTTTGAGAATTTATATACATTTCTGGGTTGCCACTGTATATGTACATTTTTGATATGTTTGGGTTTGGCCTGCCACTTGACTTAATTTGCGTGTTACGGTAATATGTGTTTTCGTGTTGATTTACACTATGTCCACGATGATATGGGATTCATTATCCAATATTTATAGTTATGTGTTTAGGATGTGTGTTGAGTCCGCCATTAGGACGTTAGGACCACAGTCCGTCATTAGGACGTTAGGACCACAGTCCGTCATTAGGACGTTAGGACCACAGTCCGTCATTAGGACGTTAGGACCACAGTCCGTCATTAGGACGTTAGGACCACAGTCCGCCATTAGGACGTTAGGACCACAGTCCGCCATTAGGACGTTAGGACCACAGTCCGCCATTAGGACGTTAGGACCACAGTCCGTCATTAGGACGTTAGGACCACAGTCCGTCATTAGGACGTGAATGATCAGCATCATTCAGCATCAAACCGATGCCAGGAAATCGAAATCTATATTTGACTGTATTTCAGCCATCCCAGCATTCAACTCCTTTAGCAGTGTTCCTTTTAATGGGGAGGATCATCAAAACCCCTGATCCATTACTGTCTATAGCAGCCAGGCCTGGCCTGATGAAAGGAGTGTATAGATGTAGAACATCATCCTAGCAGGGAGCTTCAAGTAGCAGTCCAAATATATAGAGGTATTCTCAAATAACCTGGGCCTGCCAACTACACCACTCGTATTTATTGATGTATTTATCTGGAGTTCCTGTATACTTGTCGAGATGATGGGACTGGGGATCTGGGGAGGGGAAGGGGGACCGTTGTTGTGTATCTGACTGTGTATGTGTAGGGGGGTGGTAGCAGGTAGTTCTGTTGGGTCTCATAATGATGCTGCTGTCATGGTCCCTGAGACTGCTCCCTCGCTCCCTCCCTCCCTCCTGATGGTGAACCTGTCAGCTTCCTGCTGCACCTCTTCCCAGGAATGCAGCGCCTTTGTTCAAACTATACTCTCTGTAGGCCCTGTCAGGTTCAAAATGTGTTGTACTTTGGATTGTTGCTTGGGATGTCTCATCCCAACCCAGTTTGTATTTAACAGGAAAAGGCTTCATTTGCTCTTGTATTTCATGTGCACTGTTTTACAGATGGTCTCAATATGTTGCATCTTCTTGATCTCGATTACTACATTTTTATAGCAAAGATGATACGCACTGCCATTTGAGTTTGGGTCAAATCCATGAAAAGCCGTTTCTTAATAGCCCAATAAATCAAGCATTAGTAAGTCAGTGATCGTTTGAAACGCCAGTAGTTAAAAAGAATCCTTACATAAAAAACCCATAGCCAGCTGCATTATCAAGGTAAACTAGCATTGTTTGACAGTAAATTGATAATTGTCTGAATAGAGAGTGGTACTGTATATATATATATATATATATATATATATATATATATATATATATATAAACTAATCAGATGATTGGACACACCTACTCATTCAAGGGTTTTTCTTTATTTTTACCATTTTATACATTGTAGAATAATAGTGAAGACATCAAAACTATGAAATAACACATATGGAATCATGTAGTAACCAAAAAAGTATTAAACAAATCAAAATATATTTTAGATTTTAGATTCTTCAAAGTAGCCAACCTTTGCCTTGATGACAGCTTTGCACACTCTTGGCATTCTCTCAACCAACTTCACCTGGAATGCTTTTCCAACAGTCTTGAAGGAGTTCCCACATATGCTGAGCACTTGTTGGCTGCTTTTCCTTCACTCTGCGGTCCAACTCATCCCAAACCATCTCAATTGGGTTGAGGTCGGGTGACTGTGGAGGCAAGATCATCTGATGCAGCACTCCATTACTCTCCTTCTTGGTCAAATAGCTCTTACACAGCCTGGAGGTGTGTTGGGTCATTGTCCCATTGAAAAACAAATGATAATCCTACTAAGTGCAAACCAGATGGGATGGTGTATCGCTGCAGAATGCTGTGGTAAGGTTACTACATGATTCCATATGTGTTATTTCATCATTTTGATGTTTTCACTATTATCACTATTAAAATAGTAAAAATAAAGAAAAACCTTGGAATGAGTAGGTGTGTCCAAACTTTTGACTGGTACTGTATTTGAAGTTAATTCAGTAACCTTCCCCGGGTCCAAAATAGACAATATTCTCGCGTAACGGAGCTCTGTGGCATAAAATAGCCTCCTTCCATGTGTCATAACATTTAGAATTTTACAGGGAATCTTTCTCAACCAGAAGTTACTCCCAGTGCATAAGTAAGTTGAATATGAAATGGCTGCCACAAATAAACAGTATAACACTAATGTGATTCTATCATGGCCGACGTTACACTCGGGGGTTGGCAGGAATGGGGGTATGTCAACAGAATGATTTTCCTTGCTGGAGAGACACATCCAGCTTTGCCCACATACCCTCTGGGTGTGTGCTTAGGGTACCCAACCCAACCCATGCAGTCGGTCTGACTCTCTCGCTCTCTACCTCTTTCTCTCACTCTTACTCTTTATTGCTGTGTTGCTGTTTATCCGTCTCTCTCTCCTTCTCTCTTGCTATCTTGCTCTCTCTCCCTGCATCCCTTTCTCTCTCTTCCCCTCTTCGCTCTCTCTTAGAAACACATACTCACATACTGTATTCATGCAGTACACACTCTACTACCCATACTACAGTACAACTGTTGGATTTGGACTGAAAACAGCTGTTATTTGGTGCAGTGGTCATAGTGGTGTTCTAAGTGGTGTCTGTCAGTGAATCACTGCTGTGGAAAAAGAGCTTCAGCCCTGTGCCAGCTCTTACCTGTGGCATATATAGTCTCTGGTCTCAACTCCAGGTGTCTCCCCAGGTGTCTTCCATTCCCCTTTGACTAAAAGTCTCGCTTGCCAAAGTCATTGTGTCGGAGATACAGTGGATTTAGGAAGAGACTGTCCATTAGGTGGTCAGATGAGATACAGTGGATTTAGGAAGAGACTGTCCATTAGGTGGTCAGATGAGATACAGTGGATTTAGGAAGAGACTGTCCATTAGGTGGTCAGATGAGATAC